>NC_080046.1:23506207-23556850 GCF_012489685.1 Lotus japonicus
AGGCTCATGTTGGTCAGGGACAGGGTGAGCTTGTTGAACTAAGGGGTCTGCCTCTTGGATAGGATTAGCCAAGATAGGTTCATCTGGGTCAACTAGACGTTCAGGTCTAGGGCCAGGATATCTCCTAGGGCTTGGACAGGTAAGGTAATACTCTTCCAAGGCAGATACCTTTTCTTTTCTAACCCATGAATTTTCTAATTGATTCAGAGGTATTGGAGGAGGAGAGTCAATAACATTGATTGGAAGGATACAGGTGTGAAGGCGGTTGATGAGTCTGTATCCGTGGTTCTGACAGCAGGACGTTCTGATGCTCTGGGAGCAGAGTGATCAGACGTTCTGGGTTGTGGTTTCTGGTTGGTTGGGCTCAGGTTGGTCTTGGACGATTGGTTCAGAAGATAATGGGTCGTATGGAATGGTAAGGAGAGAGGTTGGATCTTCTGACCTAGAGGTTGGGTTCTGAAGCAATTCCAGAGTGGTGCTTCAGTAGGAGAAGGTTGAAAGAAGGAGGATCTTGGGGATGTGGTGGAGAGGTGGTTTGTGCGGCTGGCTGGGATTCAGGAATAGGAGTGAGGGGATTTGAGGAGTGTTGGAGCAGGGCAGAAATAGGAAGTGCATCAAATAAATTCAAATCATCATCAGAAGCAAGTGCAGGCTTACTTGAATGTGCTGATGATCGAGTCACTCTGGCAGGAGGTTCAGTCCTTCTGACCACTGCAGCAGCTGGTTCCACCCGAGTAGGCTTCACCACGATTCTGACTTTCTTCTTCTGCTTCTTCTTTGGAGGACCATCCTCACTATCACTGTCATCACCATCATCAGGCTTTCTCTTCGTCTTCTTGACCAGAGGGACATCAGATTCCTCAGAAGATTCTTCCAGAACCATCTTCCTCTTGGTTTTCTTCTTGGGAGGAGAAGGAAACTCTGGAGCTGGTGGTAGTCTGCTGACGAAATCATCAAGGTCAATCTCGAATCCTTGAGCCCTGAGGTCTTCAACATAGCATCTGATGGCTTCAGGATGGTCTGCTTGTGTCCACAGAGGGTAATCATTCAGAGGCATTCTTCTTCCTCTGATTTCAGACGATGTGTCTTCATGAGCAGGAGCAATCTTCTTCTGGATTAAGCCCATCTTCTTCAAGGAGTTTGCAGTGAAGACATCACTGACAATTGTGCTCAAATCCTCTGTGCAACCAGCATCGATCAAATCTTGCACCAAGTTGCTTTCAATGAGAAAGTCTGAGAGCAGCCTCCCAAAAGGGATATATTTGATTGCAGACTTGATGGAGGCGGTGGGTGCGAGACTTCCTGATGCATTCCTTCAGGTAGGAGAACAAGAAGTAGGGAAGGCAGATCTTCTCCTGATCTTGGATGAAGAACAACATCGCCTTCTGGTTGAAGTTGATGTAGTCTGGAGAACTGCCCTTCGGTCTCTGATTGATGCAGTTGAGCAGGATCTTGTGCCAGATTCTGAGTTTGGGGTGAAGGTCTATCACCTTGTAGCTTGTCTTGCCCGGTTTGAAAGTGGTGTACAGGGCCTTGTTGACTATGTCCTTGGTGCTGGGTTTCAGCTTCGATTCCGTCAGTTGGAACCGATACCCATAAGCAGTTTCTGCTCCTAGCAGATTCACGAATGACTTCTCAGTGATAATGATCTTCCTGCCAAGAATGTGAGAGACCACCTGAGTGTCATCGCAGTCTGCGTGCTTCCAGAATTCCTTGACCAACTTCTCATACACCGGTCCTCGTAGTCGATTGAAGTAGTTTCCCCAACCTTGAGCTTGGACTTCAGGACGAAGATCAAACCCATTTGCAGCCAGGTTGTCGAGGTCGAATCTCCATTCTGCTAGGACTTGGAGTTCCTCAGGAGGAAATACGCAGTGAACGGCACATCCCCGTTCTGCAATAGGAACAATCTGCTCTTGAGCTTGAACTTGTTCTTCTGCCGGGTTCTCAGAGCCCCTTTGACCCGTTGCCAAACCGACTACCATGTGAGGGAATTGAGGTGCATCTGCAGCAGATCTTCTGGTTTGTCTCACCATTTTGAGGAGGTTGAAGGTTTAAGGTAGAGGATGAAGTTTGAAGGATGAAGAGAAATCGAGAGAGAAATCAAGAAAGAGGCGGTTTTGAAAAGCAGAGAGTGCGAGAGTGAAAACCGGAAGTGAACGAGAACGTGTGTGTATAGTGGGTTTTATCAAATAACCGTTGTTGATTCAAAAAGCACTTTAAGATCAACGGTTGAAAATTAAAGATAGATAGTAAAATACACAATCACACACAGGAGATAAGCATATCTACACGCAATCATAACAGACTGTCACACGGGCACAAGGAATTATGCACCAGAAATTCTGACACACGTGTTGTTGTCTCAGCTTCAGAGTCAGTACCAGTGGGCACACACACTCTGATTGAGTTACCTTCTGGACTAGACATCTTCTGATCAAGAAGTATCATAGTCAGAGGTTCTGATCCATCTTCACTCTGGACAAAAGTCCATGTTTAGATTTTTCAGAATAAAATTAAATCTATCTTCAGCTAAGGGCTTTGTAAAGATATCTGCCCATTGATGGTCAGTATCAACAAACTTCAGAAGAAGTACGCCCTTCTGCACATAATCTCTAATGAAGTGATACTTTACCTCAATGTGCTTTGCCCTTGAATGCAAGATAGGATTCTTGCTCAACGAGATTGCAGCAGTGTTATCACAATAAATTGGGATATTGCTCTCAAGGATCTGATAATCCTCCAGCTGATGTTTCATCCAGAGCATTTGAGTGCTGCATATTGCTGCTGAGATATATTCTGCCTCTGCAGTTGATAGTGCAATGGTTGATTGCCTCTTGCTTGCCCATGAGACTAGATTGCTTCCCAGAAATTGACAATTTCCGGAAGTACTTTTTCTCTCTGTTCTATCTCCAGCATAATCAGCATCACAATAACCTGAAAGCTTATACTCTGATGTTTTCTTATACATCAAGCCAAGGTTAGTGGTGCCTTTCAGATACCTTAGGATCCTCTTAACAGCAGTTAAGTGGGTTTCCCTTGGATCTGATTGGAAACGAGCACATAAGTGAACACTAAATAATATGTCTGGCCTAGATGCAGTTAAGTATAGAAGTGAACCTATCATTCCACGATAGAGCTTCTGACATACTTTACCACTTTTATCTTCTTTCTCCAAAATGCATGTAGGATGCATTGGAGTCTTGGCCACTGTAGATTCCAGCATATTGAACTTCTTCAGAAGTTCTTTAGTGTACTTGCTCTGATGGATATATGTTCCTTCTGGTGTTTGATCAACTTGTATTCCCAGAAAGTACTTTAATTCTCCCATCATACTCATCTCAAATTCAGCCTGCATCATCTCAGAAAATTCTTTGCATAGAGATTGATTAGCAGAACCAAATATAATATCATCAACGTAAATTTGCACAATTAAGATATCATCTTTATAAGTCTTGCAAAAAAGAGTTGTATCTACTTTACCCCTTACAAACTCATTCTCCAGAAGGAATGAGCTAAGTCTCTCATACCATGCTCTGGGAGCTTGCTTCAGACCGTAGAGTGATTTCTTCAATTTGAACACATGGTCTGGTTTCTTTTCATCTTCAAAACCTGGGGGTTGATGAACATAGACTTCCTCTGAGATATAACCATTTAGGAAGGCACTCTTTACGTCCATCTGATGTAGAACAATGTTGTGATTTACTGAGAAGGAGATCAACAGTCTGATTGCCTCCAGTCTTGCTACTGGAGCAAATGTTTCAGTGTAGTCTATTCCTTCCTGCTGGCTGTAGCCTTGAGCAACTAGCCTTGCCTTGTTTCTGACTACTTCTCCTTTCTCATTTAGCTTGTTTCTGAATACCCATTTCGTTCCAATAACATGAACATTCTCAGGCTTCTTCACTAAGCTCTAAACATCGTTCTTGGAAAATTGATTCAATTCTTCTTCCATGGCCAGAATCCAATCCTTGTCCTGAAGAGCTTCATCTATGGACTTGGGTTCAATTAAGGACACCAATCCTTTCAGACTCAGCAAGGTCTCTTCAGAGGGTCTGAAGGCAGATCTGGTTCTGACTGGTTCATCTTTGTTGCCCAGAATCAATTCCTTAGGGTGAGCTGCAGTGATTCTGCTCTTCTTCAGAGTTTGTTAGTTAGAGGGACCAGCTTCTTCCTCTGGTTCATCTTCCTCTGGCTCAACTTCCTCTGGAGCTTTGCCTTTGTCAGAAACATTAATGCTTAAATCTGCAAACTTTTCAACTAGCTTTGACTGGTCAGAGTCAAGCTTATCATCAAATCTAACATGAATAGATTCTTCAATAGTCTTAGCATCAGTATTATAAAATCTAAAACCTTTAGATCTATCAGAATAACCAAGTAATAGACACTTAGAAGACTTAGCATCAAATTTATGCAATCTATCCTTAGTGTTGAGAACATAACAAACACAGCCAAAAGGATGAAAATAAGAAATGTTGGGTTTTATGTTCTTCCACAATTCATAAGGAGTCTTATTCAGAATTGGTCTCACAGAGATTCTGTTCTGAATGTAACATGCTGTATTTACTGCCTCTGCCCAAAAGTGCTTAGTCATGCCAGTTTCTTGGAGCATGGTTCTAGCCATCTCCTGAAGAGTTCTGTTCTTCCTCTCAACAACACCATTTTTTTGAGGAGTTCTGGGACAAGAGAAATCATGTGCAATTCCATAGGAATCAAACAGACTCTCAAACTTGTCATTCTCAAACTCTCCACCATGGTCACTTCTGACACGCACAATCCTACAAGCCTTCTCGTTTTGCACTTGAGCAATGAAGGTAGAGAACACATCATGAGACTCATCCTTGCGGGTTAGAAACTTTACCCATGTCCAGCGGCTATAGTCATCAACGATAACCATCCCATATCTCTTGCCACCTATAGACTCAGTTTTCACTGGTCCAAAAAGGTCGATATGCAGAAGTTCCAACGGCCTTGAGGTTGAGACAACATTCTTTGCCTTGAAAGGGACTTTTGTGAATTTGCCTTTCTGACATGCTTCACAAAGAGCGTCTGAAGCGAACTTCAGATTGGGTAAGCCCCTGACAAGGTTTAGCTTGCTCAGCTGAGAAATCTTTCTCATACTGGCATGCCCTAACCGTCTATGCCATACCCACTGCTCTTCATTAACAGACAGAAGGCACTTCACATTCTGAGCCTCCAACTCAGATAATCTGATCTTATAGATGTTGTTCTTCCTCTTGCTGTTAAATAGAACAGAGCCATCGATCTGACTTACAGCCCGGCAGGACTTTTGATTGAATATAACATCATAACCCTTGTCAGCTAATTGACTTATAGACAATAAGTTATGTGTTAAGCCGTCTACCAATAAAACATTATCAATGCATGGACTACTATCTACACAAATAGTACCAGTACCAATAATTTTACCCTTTTCATTTCCTCCGAAGCCAACTTCGCCTCCAGGCTTAAGTTTCAGCTCTCGGAACATACGCTTTTCTCCCGTCATGTGACGCGAGCATCCACTGTCCAGATACCATGATTGGTGTTTCAGTGGAGCTATCAAGGATATCTGCAACATAGATAATTTTGTCCTTAGGTACCCACTTTCTGGGTCCTCTTTTGTTAGTTACCCCAGAGGTTCTGATCACCTTGGGTGTCTCAACATAATATTTTAAAGGAATGTTTGCATGATATTTAGTCATAGAGAAAGATCCCTTTTTAAGAGGATGTTTAGCAACTTTAGCAGGTACAGGATCAGGAAATATGGTACCAGAGGGAACAAAGCATTCATACAAGGATTTAGCTTTAGACACAGAAGGCTCATTTCTAATTGGTTTAGAATAGCCAATGCCATGCATTCCATTTCTGCTTACGCCATAGATCATTGAAGCCATTAAACTTCTATCCACGCTTTTAGCTAGGAATCTTTGAAAAGACTTTTCATACTTAGATTCATTTCTACAATCAGAGGCATCACAGGCAACAATTTCTTCTAACTTAGCAATTTGGTTCTTAAGCACAGAGTTAGAATTTACCAAAGCATGATTTTCATTTTTCAAATCTGAAATAATTTTCTCATGTTCAGAAGGAGTCTTGGAGACAGCAGATAAGTTCTTTTTCAACTTTTTATGCTTAGACAATAAAGAGTTATACTTATCCATGATATCAGACAAAGCATGTTTCAGTTCAGAGGTAGAGAAAGAAGCAAATACCTCATTTTCATCGTCTGAGTCAGGATCTCCTTCTGATTCTGAGTCAGAGTCAACAGCTTCCTTTGACTCTGATCCTTTGTCTTTGACAATGGCCATGAGTCCTTGGACTTCACCATCAGAGTCAACATCCTCTGACTCTGATTCATCGAATGTCACCATCAGACTCTTCTTGGTCTTGAAGTGCTTCTTTGGCTTCTTGTCTTTCTTCAACTTTGGACAATCACTTTTGTAGTGCCCAGATTCTTTGCACTCAAAACATGTGACTTCCTTGATTGAAGACTTCTTCTGGCCTGAGGACTCATACTTTCCTTTTGCCTTTCCAGAGCCTTTGAACTTGCTCTGCCTGTGCTTCCAGATGCGGTTGAGTCTCTTGGAGATCAGAGTCAGCTCATCATCATCAGAGTCTTCTGATGCTTCTTCAGATTCTTCTTCTTCAGCTTGAAGAGCCTTTGACTTCTCAACCTTAGCCTTTTCAGATTTGGATTTCAAGGCTATGGACTTTTTCCTCAGATCTTGCATCTCTGAGCGCTTCAGCTCATGGCATTTCAAAATGCTGATGAGTTCTTCTAAACTCATATTCTCAACGTCTCTCGTGAGCTCTATTGAAGTCACCAAAGGCATCCAACTTTCAGGAAGACACCTGATGACCCTTATGACATGATCTTTTGTTGTGTAGCTCTTGTTGAGAGGTCGTATGCCAGCTACAAGCAATTGAAATCTGGAGAACATTTCTTCAATGGACTCATATGGCTCCATGATGAAGGATTCATACTTTTGGATCAAAGACAATGCCTTTGATTCTTTGACTTTCTTGTTTCCTTCATGAGACATCTTCAGAGAATCAAAAATGCCTTTAGCAAACTCACGATCTGTAATCTTCTGGTACTCCTCATAGGAAATAGCACTTAGAAGAATTGCTCTTGCTTTGTGATGTTGTGAGTACAGCTTCTTTTGATCTGCAGTCATCTCTGACCTTGGGATCTTCTTGCCATCTGCATCAACTGGACGCTCATAGCCATCCACAATAATATCCCAGAGATCTGCATCGAAACCCAGAAAGAAACTTTCCAGTCTATCTTTCCAATATTCGAACCTTTGACCGTCGAACATAGGAGGCTTTGCATTGTAACCATCTCTTTGAGTTTCACTGGTGGTGGCAGCCATTGTTTTTCACACCGGCCCGGATCACTGAACACTGTTAGGTGTGGTAATCAGAACTTGCGCTCTGATACCAATTGAAGGTATGAAAAACGGTAGAAAGGGGGGGGGTTTGAATAACGTTTTCAGAACAAAACTTCCACCTTAAAGATTTTGACAAATCTTTCGAGAACTTAAGTGCTAAAGATAAGAGATAGAAAAGCACACAAGTATTTTATCCTGGTTCACTTGATAAATCCCTCAAGCTAATCCAGTCCACCCGTTAAGGTGATTTCTTCCTTCTTAGAATGAAGGCAATCCACTAATCAGGTAAGAGTTACAACTGCACTTGAAACCTACAAGTGACTAACAATTACACTGACTTAGCTCACACTAAGATTCACTCTCTTAGTCTTCTCTAGGATCCGATCAACCTTGATCTCCTAAAGGAATCACCACTAAGATTCACTCTCTTAGTCTTCTCTAGGATCCGATCAAACTTGATCTCCTAAAGGAACTAAACAAACTGTTTATCAAGGAAATGTTTACAAGAGATTTGCTTCTAAAAAGCTAATAGTAAACACAATGAATTTCAGATGAAAGAAAGCTTAGAATATTTTGAATATCTTGCGCGTGTGTATTGCTTCTTCTTAGTTTCTTGCTTCTGGACTTCAGAGTTTCCACTATTCAGCTTCTGGATCTTCAGAGTCTTCTACACCATCAGAACATCTGAACCTTCAGTGTTTCTTGGTTATCAGAACTTCTGGATCTTCAGAGCTTCTAGCGACTGAGTCCACATCAGAGTTTGTATAGCTTCAGAACTTCTGAAGCTTTTCCACTGTTCATACTGAACATGGTGAATGCGAAAGCGTTGCTTGGGTTACCCTTTATGCACAGTGCTTCTGATTTGTGTGAGATTGAGTTGAGGTCAGAGCCTGTAAATAGCACACTCAGAAAAACACGTTAGAGTACCACAATTGTTCATATCAAAAGGTTAACTTGTAATCATCAAAACATAGAGTTGTACTACTAGATCAAAACTTGATCTTACATGAATGAATGAGTGAATGAATGAATGAGTGAGCGAGTCTGGTGACCCGTCACGTGTCTCGCCATACGTTACGTCGCCCTTTCACGCACGTTTCCAATGCTTAAGTCTGAGTTTCGTGTGAACAACCTTGAGAGTGTGCTGGGTATAACTAGGACTTTTGCTCAGTCCCCAATCTTGGAATGACGCTTTGTTTACACACTTTTCCCGTAAGATCAGGTGTGGCCCCGCCAGCCTTATTAGGTGGGGACTTATGGTGGCTCGGGACCCAATGGCCATGTGGGTTTCCCAAGGCTTGGCCTAGTTAAAAATGCTCGCCCGCGTTTCGGGGAGGCTTTACTCGCCCATATTTCGGGGAAGTTCTTGGGATAAGAAGCTTTTCCGCACACGTCGCCAACATGTGGCTACGATCCGCGCCGGACTTTCCGGAGCGATCCCCAGACATCAAGGTCGTGTTGGGATCGCCACCTTCAGGGAATTGTTCCCACCGGGCTGCCGTCTCAACTCAGTTGAGGGTTAGGAGTATTGCTGAGAATATCCTTGTGTATTTGATTTGTAAAAATATTTTACAATCGAGGGATGCCTCGTTAAAAAACTCTCGTGGTGGAGAAAAAGAGTACATCTTTATTTTTGTCATAGTTCCTTCAATTCCTCGCCGCGCCCTTGTTTCTGTCGCCGGCCCTCTTGATCAGAGCACCACGCCTATCACCCCATCCTTCGTCCCGTCGCCCCGCTCGACGACCCTGTAATAAAAGGGAGGCTTACCTAGCTCGTTCTCTTGCCCGACGCGTCGGGCCGCCTTTGTTGGCCTCACACCCGCGGCCTCCGCTGGTTTCCCGCACTTCATCTTATTCTTTCCCTTATCCCGGCGACACTGTGACTGGTCCCCCTCGTCCTCAGTCTTCCAATCACCCTAAAACAGACCGACTTCCCTGCTTGCCCCCTGCAACTCCACTCCTTTCACCTTTCTTCTCGTCAGCTGTGCTGGCCTGTTGAATGTGGGCAATCTCCAGGTCGTTGCATCTTTTTGATCCCAACTAAAAAGGTCAATGTTGACCCTCACCAACCTGTCCAGGCGCCCTTCCTGCTCAACGGTGAGTCTGGGCTAGATTGCTAACACGTCCCTACTAGATGCGCCCATATCCTGGTTCTCCCAACGCTCCTCATCATGGGCATGGGTAGATTGTTTGTTCCGCCCTATCTCTTAGCTTTCTCTTTCCTAACTTCGATCTTTCCTTGACCTATTTACCCTTTCACTGATCTGCCACTCCCGCCTACTCGCGGTGCTTTGGCCCTGTGTGGCTGGCTGTCCTTGTCCGCCCTCAAAGACCTCAATTTCATGACACCTGTGTCCATCACTAACTCTCTTCCTCCCATACAAACTAAGGCAGTTGTTGTAGCATTCCCTCGTCCCCCGCTGATCTACTGCGATTTTTCCTACCTTTCCGCAAATCAGTGGATACTTTACCGCCAGGTGAGCCGTTGATATCACTGCGCAGAGGCGATTTAGCATGTTCCGTCCTATGATGACATTGTACACTGTCACAACATGCAAGACCAAATACCTTATGCGCAAAAGCTCAGCGTTTTCACCAACCCCAAAAACAGTAACCAAATCCAAGTAGTCGTGCACCCAGACCTGCTCCCCTGAGAAACCTACCAGAGTCCCCGTATACGGCTTCAAATCCTTGTCCGTTAATCCCAACTGATCGAATGCATCACCGTAAATGATATCCGCAGAACTTCCCTGGTCCAAAAGCACTCTTTGCACATCAAAGTCATTGATCCTTACCATCACTACCACAGGGTCGTCTTTGTGCGTCTCAATCCCCTCAAAATCTACTGACGATATCACTATATTTGGGTGCTGACAACCAAATGGGGTTGGATACTTTTGTATTGATGCTACCGCCCTCACATGCTTGCGTCTCGTCGTCGACGTGCTGTCGCCCCCGCCGAAGCCCCCTACAATTGTGTTGATCGTCTCAACTGGCGGCTTGACTTCGTTGTTGAAGGTTTCTTCAGCTCCTTCCTTCCTTGCCGCCATCGTCTTCTTCTTTTCTGCTGCTGGCGCTCACCGACGGTCGCCCTGTTGGTCCTTGTACGATTCGCGGCCTGTTATTCGCGATTGCCCCGCCCCCGATCAGCCTTCCGACCTCGCCTTTCAACGTGAAGCAGTCACTGGTGTCGTGGCCTTCCAAGCGGTGATATTCGCACTATTTTGTCCGGCCTTCCGCCCCCGCCGTGAGTCAATTTCGTTCTTGCCATCCTCGACTGCATGCGTCGATTTTACCTCCTGGAGCAGCTTTGCCAATTCCGCATTCGAGAATCTCTTTGGCCTCTCACGCCGGCGAGGGCCGGTTGTCCGCCACAGGCGTAGACGTTCAATGTTCTCCTTCCTCGAAAAAAGTCGCTTCCCTTCGAGTTTCTCGAATTGCCCGACCTTCTTATCCTTTCGCGCACTGTTTGCTCCATTTCTCCGTATCCGTTTCCCCGTCAGCGACACATTCCTTCTGTCGCTTACCTTTTCCGCCTTTACACGTTTCCTCTTAAACGTGTCGTCCTCCTATTCCAGGATGTAGGAATTCGCCCGGGCGCGAGCGTCTGTCATCGAGCGCGCTGGTTTCCGACTCAGCTTGCTGTTCAGCTTTCCCGACAACAATCCATTTTTGAAAGCGCGCGCGCATGCCAGAGGTTCTTACTCTTCGATTTTCACGGACGCAACACTATACCGCTTCACGTATTGCTTCAAAGTTTCTCGCTCCATCTGTCGAACATCATACAGATCTTCAGTTGTAACCTACTTGATCTTGCTTGCAGAGAACTGGATGAAGAATTTTGACGAGAAGTTGCGGAACTTCGCTATGGATCCACGAGGCAAAGTCGTAAACCAGGCCATCGCCGCACCCTTAAATGTAGATGGGAACATCCTGCACTTCACCGCGTCGGAAGCTGCGCTTATTACCATCTTCATATTGAAATAAAGCAAGTGGTCCTTTGGATCAGTTTGCCCGTTGTACGCCTCCAACACGAGGCTCTCCATGTCATCTGGTATGGCCACCTCTCTCATCGCCGCTGAGAAAAGTTCGAACTCCGCAACGGCTTCGGCTTCCCTCACTTCTTCATCCCACTGCTTGAGGCGATAGTGCTCTAATTGCTCCAGCAGATAATCGTTTCGCTGTCTTATGTCGCCAACATTGCGGATCAGGCGCCTCCAATCTCCATCAGTGATCGGGGGACTCTAGCAGCGACGCACCGTCTCCTGAGACCTCTGGCGAGGATAGTGGAGAAGGTAACAGAGGTGTCGGAGGAGGAGACGGAGGAGGCGGCGTAGGAAGAGTCGATTGCTCAAAATCGTCCACGGCGCGCCTCTTCGCGGCGCAGCCTCCTTCTTATGCAACGCAGTGGGGAACCGTTCCTCTGCTCCCGCTGTTCGTTGCGCCGTCGGCGACAAGACTCCATCAAGCTCTGCTAGCGAACTAGGAATTCAACCGAAAATTCAAAAATCAAAGTAAAATTGCACAGAAAACAAAATTTCTCCCAACCAAATCACAATCCACGTAGTCCGGGAATCGAAATCTACCGATCCCCACAGACGGCGCCAAATGTTCTATCCAAGAACATAGAGATGAGGTACGGTACCTAGAATGAAAGGATCGTGATGTGATAATCTAGAGAGAGTTAGAGCGTAACCGCTTAGAGAGAGAAAGTAACTAAATTTCAAGATTGTTATTTCTCAAATGAGCTCAGAGTCCTCTACAATTGGTAACCGTCCTCTATTTATAGACTTGGAGCTGGGCCTGGCGCCCTGTTGAAAGATTTTTTTTTACACCGGACCACTTTTGAATCCTTCAAGATTCAATTGTAGTATAGCATAGGGTTTTTGTCGTATCCGCAGGGAATTGCTAATACAAATGTCGTTCTCTAGTAAAATTACCCAAGCAATAGATTTTCAAAAGGTTGATAATTGTTTCAGTGACCAAAACACATTCAAATTAAACAAAGCAAGAGTAAAACGATTGGATATCAAGATGAGAAAGCTGTTGGAATTGGACTTCACCGTTTAACTACTAGTGTCCTATGATTCTATATGGAAATTCATTCCTATTTATGATTCATCTACACCAATTCTACCCTACTTCATTGATTCTTCACATGAGTGGATATCTATAACTTACTTTCCTAAACATTGATTCCTCACATGCTTAACAAAGTTAAGTTATCTTTAAGCTTAGGTGTTTCAGTGACTAGCAACGCCTAATTCCATTCCTAGACATTAGGATTACTAGATGATTAACTCTATGTCAGACTCTAGACGCCGTAGCTTCCGCTCTTACGCCGAATCAAGCGATATGTTCTAGGTGCGCAACTAAAACATAACATTAAGAACAAGAGAAAATCATTGAATCATGTAATAGAAACGATATTTTCATATAGAAATCAAGAGAAACACATCATAGTTAAAGGCTACATCCAAATCCAACAAAAAGGGTTTAGCAATCCATTTCCATGGATGCTTTAAGGCTTACAAAGAGAAACAAGAAGATGATGATGATCTGTGACGTCCTCCGAGCGTTCCCACCTCGATGGATGATCAAAGAAGTCCAAAAATATCTTCTTCTCCTCAGCTCTATGAGTTCTCGGTTATGTTTCCCTAATTTTTCTGCCCCTCTGCAAAATACTATGGTATGTTCTTTTTATAACAGATTTGTTCGCTCAAGCGGTCCAAAGTTCGCTCAAGCGAACTCTTTCTTCAACGTGAAGGAAGAACTGGGAACCGCCTTTCAACCGCTCAAGCGACCAAATGTTCGCTTTCGCTTGAGCCAACTCCAGGGCCAAACACTTAAAACCTTCTGTTGCTAGATGGCTTGAGCAAACTTCTGAGCCAAGCACTCAAAACCTTCTGTTGCAAGATGGCTTGAGCGAACTTCTGAGCAAAGCACTATTCTTTGATGCTTTCTTATGATTCAAGCCTCTTTGAAGCAAATCTTCATTCCCAATTCATTCGTACACCAAAATTTGATAAATAACACTTAAATTCTACATGGAATTCTAGTAAACCATATCTTCACAATTGAGGGTAAATTTGATAGCTATTTCACATTTTTAACCTAAATAAGTGCCCAAGAATGATATGAAAATTAAGTAGATTTGACACTTATCACGCCCCTAGTTACCCTTAATGGGCCAGTTGGGCTTCCCAGGAGAAGGCCCAACTTCCTGGCTTGCGCGTCGTCTTGGGCTAGCGTCCCTGGGCGAGGGCCCCCAGTGTAAGACCCAAGTTTTAAACTTATGCCAAGTGAATAGAATCCTATTCACGATTAGGGTTGATGTATCGTGAAAGGAAACCTGAACTAGAGTTTACCAAATGAAATAAATTTATGAAGGAGAAAGTTCAGGAAAAGTCTAAGGATTGTACCAGAATCGATAAAAGGTATAGCACGATCGATATACGCTTAAACCTAGGTCAGAAACCCTAGTATATAGCTAGTTTTCACTTAAAGTCACGATGGAAATTAATTCCAAAAATCTTCAGAGAAATGTTAGAACTTCTCTTATTCCGTATACGACAATCGTTTCAAGGCGAAACTCTAGAATCTACGAACGTCCGATTCCAATCATCGGAAGTTTGCCGAAACTAAAACCCTGATAGTTCAAAACCCTAGAATCAACCGACAATGAAGACTTTTTCTATTCGGAGCTTCAGATGAAGATTCCACACGCGTACACCCATTTCTCTTGATGATTTCAATCTTTCTTCAGAAGGAAGTTTTCTATTCCGACATTCGATGCAAAAAGTAACTTATCGGGTAAAATAGTTTTACACCGACTTTGCATTAGTCGCTTAAAATACAAGGAGACCTCATTTTAGTTTTGGAATTCTTTCGCCAAAACCTATCTTAGAATTCACGTAGAATGAAGCCGGAAAAATCAGATTCGCAAAACTTTCATTTTACCGCGTTTTGCCAACCTCTATATATAGCAAAGAAAATGAGAAAATATCACAAATCTCCACCATTTTCTCTCCAAAACCCGCGAGCTCACCAAGAGGAAGAGGAAGAAGAGTTTTTGTTCATTTCTTGCTTGATCGTCGATTAAAAAGTTGCTACTTCAAGGTTTCGAGGTATAGTCGCTAATCCTTACCTCTGATCGCTTTTTCCATAGCTTTTCTCTATGTCATTTCTGTGCTCATAGTTTTGAGGTTTTTGCAAAACTATCCTGAATACTTCATTTTTGATTCTAAACATCTTCCCTACGTTCTCCTGAGTATGTTTAGCTAATAATACCTCGCCGATTCTCGAAAAACTACCGTCGAGTTTCAATTCTGGTGAAAATACCCATTTTGGGGTAAAGCTTCGTCCTTTGGGCTGAAAACTATCGCCTTAGCTTAGTGCTAGTAGGATTAGTTGTCATAAACGTCGTTGGTGACGTCCCCATCCAATTTGCTTTTCGAAATTTCAGTTTTGAATTTCTGAGCTAAAAATATTGACCAAAATACCCCTGCGATAGTTTTTGATCCGATAATTTTTCCGAGTTTAGAATACCCTTAGTTACGGCTAATAATAACCTAGGAACCAAGTTTGATCGAAGAAAAATCGACCCACCTAATTACCTAAAGTGGCCGAGCACCCTAGGGGAGGAGGAGGAAAATTTCTTTTTCGAAAACTTGTCCTTTCGCGATAGATTATCGTACCTCGGAGTATATACTACTTCGTGTAACCTTAGTGAGTATTCATAGCTTAGTTTCCGATAGATTTTGATAGAATTCTGTGGTTTTACTTTAAAGGTTCATTTGAAGAGTTTCCCGAGGAGCAAGGCATTGCTTGTGAAGAAGTGTTGGAGGACAATCCTGGAGAATCTTCAGGTGAGAGCTACTCACTGAATCTCTAGTTAATGCTTAGGGTCGATGCTTTCGACATTGATTTACTGTTTAAGCACTTGTTTGTGGTTGATTGGAAAAATGTTTTCTGAAGCTTCGGCTGACAATGTAGATGATTCATGTACTGACTGTTTTTGAGATTGACTTACATGCTATGTGCTATGTGGGTAATCTAGGATGTGTGGTGCATGCTTTATATGCTAAGTGCTACGTGTTTATTCTGAGATGTATTGATATATGACATGTTTGTTGACTGTGATGATGTAATAATGTCTTTCGCTGATATTGTAACACCCCGATTTCGGTGGCGTCACTTTAGTAACCAAAATAAACTTAATGCGGAAAAACGTAAATATTTTTTTTTCGATAATAACTAAGACAAGACTGAAATAGATAAAACCCAAATGAGAAAGGTAACAGATCTAATATACAATATGTATAACATCCCCCGCTGTAAGTAGCGACCTCGTCACGAGTAACCTCCAGTGACGGAAAGTAGAAAAGTGTAACGCCCGTAGGCAAAATGTACAATCCCAAAAAGGATAGGTCAAGTGTCAGCAACACAAGCCCTCAAAATAAGACTAAGTCAGAGCTATGACACTAACACCCAACCTTAGTAGACTCTAAACACCCATCCCTAAACTTCCATCGTCGAAGGCTCAGTAGTAGTCATTTCGCTCCGGGTCTTCCCCGTACGGCGAAGCATCACGAAACAGTCTGTCAACGGCATCTGACAAAAAGGGCATACATAGCCCCCCAAACACAGGTAGCACGTGCAAGGGTCAACTTACGGAATACAGTATGGATAATACAAGACATCAGGTAAAGTATAAGGGGTATATATATATCGTATATACACATATAAGTTCTGCATTGTCTACCCTAAGGTTTAAACATAGCATGTTATCAAATCTCTAGTACAATTCAATCATCAAAGCACGTAACGATATTTATCGACATCTACTCATCAAAACACATAACGATGTTTATCAACATCAACTCATCCAAAACCCAACGAATATAATTAGAGTGCATGATATATCAATGCAACGTCACTCTCGACGATTCCAGAAGAAGTAGGCTGGGCACGATCGAGTCGGTCCTAACACTGGCATTGTGTCGACCATAACCCTCGACTGTCACTTACCACCTTGACATAGCCGGATCAGTCCTAACCCCGCGGGTCGACTTTTCCCTCCGCCATGCCCGACAATCAACAGGTTGATCCTAACCTCACGGTCGATCATACCCCCCGTCGATGTCCGAATTACCCGAAGGTATAAACCGTACCCGAAGGTATAAACCGTACCCGAAGGTATAAACTGTACCCGAAGGCATAAACTGTACCCGAAGGCATAACTGTACCAGAAGGCATAACTGTATCCGAAGGCATAAACTGTACCCGAAGGCATAAACTGTACCCGAAGGCATAAACTGTACCCGAAGGCATAAACTGTACCCGAAGGCATAACTGTACCCGAAGGCATAACTGTACCCGAAGGCATAAACTGTACCCGAAGGCATAACTGTATCTCATGATGATCTCCAAATCATCCGACTCATCTCCATCCGATGGTCAAAACTGCTCAACGAGCAAAGAGTATCGACATACTCGGAAACTACCCGTTTCCCGGCTTATCCCTCGGATAGCCCAACAACACAACTGCTCCCACAGCACATGAGTATCAACGTACTCTAAACTTCTCAACTTTCTCAACACTTGGATCCGACGACACTTCTCGTTTTCCAAAAACTAAGATTTGCATCCAAAGCTTCCTTTCGAGCTTATTATCTTTATTTAAAGATTTAGAGGTTGTTTAATGTCTTATGAGTTTTCTTTACTAAATAATATCCTTTTAGTCTTATCGCAAATCCTATAAGTTCTCGGGATCTCCTAATCCTCAAATGACTCCTGAGAATGTCTCGATCCATAAACACCATAACAAGGCCCGAATCTCATTCGTCCTATCAAACTTTCTCAAAACTCTCAAAATAAAATCGGCATGACCTGCCCGCTATTCTCACTACTCAGAATCACAGATATGAGTACAAGACATAGTTTAAATCATCACCGTCATCAAACATGTCATATAACAATACATCTCAGAATAAACACGTAGCACTTAGCATATAAATCATGCACCACACATCCTAGAATACCCACATAGCACATAGCATGTAATTCACTCTCAAAAACATTCAGTAGATGAATCATCTACATTGTCAGCCGAAGCCTCAGAAAACATTTTACCAGTCAAACACAAACAAGTGCATAAACAATAAATCAAGTCGAATTCATCGACACCTAAAGCATTAACTAGCAAGGTAAGTTGCCCTTACCTCTAGTTATTCCAGCGTTCTCCTCAAACGTTCCTTCACAATGAGCTCCTTGATCTTCAGGAAATTCCTCAAAAGCACCTTTAAAGTAAAACCACAGAATTCTATCGGAAACTAAGCTACCAATACTTACTAAGGTTACCCGAAGTAGTACATACTCCGAGGTACGATAATCTAGCGCGAAAGAACAAGTTTTCGGCCACTTTTCACAATTGTGGGACTCGATTTTTCTTCGATCGAACTTGGTTCCTATGCTATCATTAGCCGTAACTAAGGGTATTCTGAACTCGGAAAAATTATCGGATCGAAAACTGTCGCAGGGATATTTTGGTCATGATTTTTAACTTAGAATTTTCAAAACTAAAATCCCAAAAAGCAAATTTGACAGGGACGTCACCAACGACGTTTATGACAACTAATCCTACTAGCACTAAGCTAAGGCGATAATTTTCAGCCTAAAGGTTGAAGCTTTACTCCAAAAATGGGTATTTAAGGCTAAAATTGATTCCGGCGGAAATCCGGCGGCATAACGGAAAATCTAATCCGGCAGAAGTGATCTTGGGCACATAAGGAAGAGGTTTAGAATCAGAAATGAAATATTCAGGATAGTTTTGCAAAAACCTCAAAACTATCAGCTCAGAAAAGTCTACAGAAAAGCTATGGAAAAAGCGATCAGAGGTAAGGATTAGCAACTATACCTCGAAACCTTGAAGCAGTAACTGATTAATCAACGATCAAGCAAGGATTGAACAAAATCTTCTTCTCCTCCTCTCCTCTCAAACTCGCGGCCTCCTTGGATGAAATGGGTAAGATATTTGTTTTTTTCTCATTTCTTGGCTATATATAGAGGTTGGCAAAACGCGGTAAAATGAAAGTTTCGCGAATCTGATTTTTCTGGCTTCGTTCTCCATGAATTAATAGATATGTTTTGGCAAAAGAATTCCAAAACTATAAAGAGGTCTCCTTGTATTTTTGGCAACTAATGCATAGTCGGTGTAAAACTATTTTACCCGATAAGTTGCTTTTTGCATCGAATGTCGGAATAGAAAACTTCCTTCTGAAGAAAGATTGAAATCATCGAGAGAAATGGGTGTACGCGTGTAGAATCTTCATTTGATGTTCCGAATAGAAAAAGTCTTGATAGTCGGGTAATTCTAGGGTTTTGAAATACCAGGGTTTCGGTTTCGGCAAACTTCCGATGATTGGAATCGGACGTTCGTAGATCCTAGAGTTTCGCCTCGAAACGATTGTTATATATGGAATAAGAGAAGTTCTAACATTTCTCTGAAGATTTTTTGGACTAAATTCCTACAGTGTTCCAAGGGTGGAACATAGTTCGATTTCCTAAGGTTCTTGTCCTAGGCTTTAAAACGAATATTAGTCGTGCTATAACTTAAATCGACTTCGATACAATCCTTTGACTTTTCCTGAACTTTCTCCTTCATAAATTTATTTCATTTGGTAAACTCTAGTTCAGGTTTCCCTTCACGATACATCAACCCTAATCGTGAATAGGATTCTATTTACTTGGCATAAGCTTAAAAACTTGACCTTACATTACTACCCTCCAAAAAGAAAGTTTCGACCTCGAAACTTAAGGGTCAGTAAAAAGTTCCGGATATTATTCCTTGATCTTTTTCTCTAAATCCCATATAGCACCGTCCATGTCTTTGTTCTAAATAACTTCCACCGAGCACTCTGCTTTCTCCTCGATCGTTTCACTATTCCAGCCCCAATGCGGACCGACGGCGTCTCAAAAGACATATCATCTTCCAACTCTATGTTGTCCGGTTCGACCACTTGCATCGGGTCTCCGTTGGAAATAATATTTGTTGACATTCGTGCAATCGCACAACCTTTACCACTTATTCCTTTGCCTTTGTTCGTCCAAAATGTTGATTAGAAACTCGGTACATCTCTATGCTTCGGAGTGAATGCTCAACTTGAGTCTTAATACCTTGTGCATCACAAGACTCATTCCCTTTAACATTAACTTATCAACAACTTATAAGCTAACCTTCATCTTAATATCTAACAATTCATTATTACCGTCTTCGTCCTCAAAACCTTCCTCACTCAAACCAACTCAGACTTACTGAAAGCCCTAACACTTCGCATAAATCGAGGTTTATTCTCTAAAAGTTCCAATCATAACTATACCTCAAGTATTCATCTTGATACGAACACTTCCCTTTCTGTAATTTGATCATCCTCCAATCATCCCAATACTTAGTCTCTCGATCAAAACTTGACAAGACTTCATGTCTCAAGCGTTCGTGATCAAATCGATTGATCTAAAATCTAAGCACTCACTAAGTTTGGACCTCTAATATCCTTTAATTCTTCAATACTCCTTAAATGAATATCCATTTCTTAAAACTATAACTCCTTCGCAAGAAAACTAATACTTAACGCGAACTTTTACTTTCAAACTCGACTAATCTTCGATCCCGTTCAAATTCATCTTACACATCCTTCTATCAAAGTCCATCGCCAGTTGTGATTCCGAATATCACCCCCTCAATATTAAGTTGATCAGGCCTAATACATCGAAGGTGGAAATCTAGAAAAACCTACTGGAACAGTCAATGAGTTCCTATCATCCAATAGTCACAAATATCCTGACATCACATCTGTAAGATCAAGTTTTGATCTAGTAGTACAACTCTATGTTTTGATGATTACAAGTTAACCTTTTGATATGAACAATTGTGGTACTCTAACGTGTTTTTCTGAGTGTGCTATTTACAGGCTCTGACCTCAACTCAATCTCACACAAATCAGAAGCACTGTGTTAAAGAGCGACCCAAGCAACGCTTTCGCATTCACCATGTTCAGTATGAACAGTGGAAAAGCTTCAGAAGTTCTGAAGTTATACAAACTCTGATGTGGACTCAGTCACTAGAAGTTCTGAAGATCCAGAAAGTCTGATAACCAAGAAACACTGAAGGCTCAGATATTCTGATGGTGTAGAAGACTCTGAAGATCCAGAAGCTGATTAGTGAACTCTGATGTCCAGAAGCAAGATACTCTGAAGACCATGTACTTCCCTCTGAGTTCAGAATCAGAAGAAACAATGGTCAGAGGATCTGGGCTTTCCCTCTGACTCTGATCAACCGGCTTCACAAGTTCCAATATGAAGCATTCCCCTGATCAGAAGTCTCCTAGGTTTAAAGGTCAAGTCACTATCCAAGTACAAAAGCAACTGTACCTTCCTGACGACCTACCTAACAGTCTCAGACATAGCAGAAGCTGGATTTTCCAGAACTGCCCTCCAACGGTAGCATTTCCCATGCAAAGCTCAACCCTAATCCTTGGAGTATATAAAGAGGCTGAAGACTGAAAGAAGCGGCTAGAAGCATTCACATACGCGCAAGACAAATTCAAATTCTTCTAAGCTTTCTTTCATCTGAAATTCATTGAGTTTACTATTAGCTTTTTAGAAGCAAATCTCTTGTAAACAATTCTTTGATAAACAGTTTGTTTAGTTCCTTTAGGAGATCAAGGTTGATCGGATCCTAGAGAAGACTAAGAGAGTGAATCTTAGTGTGAGCTAAGTCAGTGTAATTGTTAGTCACTTGTAGGTTTCAAGTGCAGTTGTAACTCTTACCTGATTAGCGGATTGCCTTCATTCTAAGAAGGAAGAAATCACCTTAACGGGTGGACTGGAGTAGCTTGAGTGATTTATCAAGTGAACCAGGATAAAATCCTTGTGTGCTTTTCTATCTCTTATCTTTAGCACTTAAGTTCTCGAAAGATTTGTCAAAATCTTTAAGGTGGAAGCTTTATACTGAAAACGTTATTCAAACCCCCCCTTTCTACCGTTTTTCATACCTTCAATTGGTATCAGAGCGCAAGTTCTGATTACCACACCTAACAGTGTTCAGTGATCCGGGCCGGTGTGAAAAACAATGGCTGCCACCACCAGTGAAACTCAAAGAGATGGTTACAATGCAAAGCCTCCTATGTTCGACGGTCAAAGGTTCGAATATTGGAAAGATAGACTGGAAAGTTTCTTTCTGGGTTTCGATGCAGATCTCTGGGATATTATTGTGGATGGCTACGAGCGTCCAGTTGATGCAGATGGCAAGAAGATCCCAAGGTCAGAGATGACTGCAGATCAAAAGAAGCTGTACTCACAACATCACAAAGCAAGAGCAATTCTTCTAAGTGCTATTTCCTATGAAGAGTACCAGAAGATTACAGATCGTGAGTTTGCGAAAGGCATTTTCGAATCTCTGAAGATGTCTCATGAAGGAAACAAGAAAGTCAAAGAATCAAAGGCATTGTCTTTGATCCAAAAGTATGAATCCTTCATCATGGAGCCAAATGAGTCCATTGAAGAAATGTTCTCCAGATTTCAGTTGCTTGTAGCTGGCATACGACCTCTCAACAAGAGCTACACAACAAAAGATCATGTCATAAGGGTCATCAGGTGTCTTCCTGAAAGTTGGATGCCTTTAGTGACTTCAATAGAGCTCACAAGAGATGTTGAGAATATGAGTTTAGAAGAACTCATCAGCATTTTGAAATGCCATGAGCTGAAGCGCTCAGAGATGCAAGATCTGAGGAAAAAGCCCATAGCCTTGAAATCTAAATCTGAAAAGGCTAAGGCTGAGAAGTCAAAAGCTCTTCAAGCTGAAGAAGAGGAATCTGAAGAAGCATCAGAAGATTCTGATGAAGATGAGTTGACTCTGATCTCCAAGAGACTCAATCGCATCTGGAAGCACATGCAGAGCAAATACAAAGGCTCTGGAAAGGCAAAAGGAAAGTCTGAATCCTCAGGTCAGAAGAAGTCCTCACTTAAGGAAGTCACATGCTTTGAGTGCAAAGAATCAGGGCACTACAAAAGTGACTGTCCAGAGTTGAAGAAGGACAAGAAGCCAAAGAAGCACTTCAAGACAAAGAAGAGTCTGATGGTGACATTTGATGAATCAGAGTCAGAGGATGTTGACTCTGATGGTGAAGTCCAAGGACTCATGGCTATTGTCAAAGACAAGGAAGCAGAGTCAAAGGGAGCTGTTGACTCTGACTCAGAATCAGAAGGAGATCCTAACTCAGACGATGAAAATGAGGTATTCGCTTCTTTCTCTACCTCTAAACTGAAACATGCATTGTCTGATATCATGGATAAATATAACTCCTTATTGTCTAAGCATAAGAAGCTGAAAAAGGACTTATCTGCTGTTTCCAAGACTCCTTCTGAACATGAGAAAGTTATTTCTGATTTGAAAAATGATAATCATGCTTTGATCAATTCTAACTCTGTGCTTCAGAACCAGATTGCTAAGTTAGAAGAAATTGTTGCCTGTGATGTCTCTGATTGTAGAAATGAGTCTAAGTATGAAAAGTCTTTTCAAAGATTCCTAGCTAAAAGCGTGGATAGAAGCTTAATGGCTTCAATGATCTATGGCGTAAGCAGAAATGGAATGCATGGCATTGGCTATTCTAAACCAATTAGAAATGAGCCCTCTGTGTCTAAAGCTAAATCCTTGTATGAATGCTTTGTTCCCTCTGGTACCATATTGCCTGATCCTTTACCTGCTAAAGTTGCTAAAAACCCTCTTAAAAAGGGATCCTTCTCTATGACTAAATATCATACAAATATTCCTTTAAAATATCATGTTGAGACACCCAAGGTGATCAGAACCTCTGGGGTAACTAACAAGAGAGGACCCAGAAAGTGGGTACCTAAGGACAAGATTATCTATGTTGCAGATATCCTTGATAGCTCCACTGAAACACCAATCATGGTATCTGGACAGTGGATGCTCGCGTCACATGACGGGAGAAAGGCGTATGTTCCGAGAGCTGAAACTTAAGCCTGGAGGCGAAGATGGCTTTGGAGGAAATGAAAAGGGTAAAATTGTTGGTACTGGTACTATTTGTGTAGATAGTAGTCCATGCATTGATAATGTGTTATTGGTAGACGGCTTAACACATAACTTATTGTCTATAAGTCAATTAGTTGACAAGGGTTATGATGTTATATTCAATCAAAAGTCCTGCCGGGCTGTAAGTCAAATCGATGGCTCTGTTCTGTTTAACAGCAAGAGGAAGAACAACATTTATAAGATCAGATTATCTGAGTTGGAGGCTCAGAATGTGAAGTGCCTTCTGTCTGTTAATGAAGAGCAGTGGGTATGGCATAGACGGTTAGGGCATGCCAGTATGAGAAAGATTTCTCAGCTGAGCAAGCTAAACCTTGTCAGGGGCTTACCTAATCTGAAGTTCGCTTCAGACGCTCTTTGTGAAGCATGTCAGAAAGGCAAATTCACAAAAGTCCCTTTCAAGGCAAAGAATGTTGTCTCAACCTCAAGGCCGTTGGAACTTCTGCATATCGACCTTTTTGGACCAGTGAAAACTGAGTCTATAGGTGGCAAGAGATATGGGATGGTTATCGTTGATGACTATAGCCGCTGGACATGGGTAAAGTTTCTAACCCGCAAGGATGAGTCTCATGCTGTGTTCTCTACCTTCATTGCTCAAGTGCAAAACGAGAAGGCTTGTAGGATTGTGCGTGTCAGAAGTGACCATGGTGGAGAGTTTGAGAATGACAAGTTTGAGAGTCTGTTTGATTCCTATGGAATTGCACATGATTTCTCTTGTCCCAGAACTCCTCAACAAAATGGTGTTGTTGAGAGGAAGAACAGAACTCTTCAGGAGATGGCTAGAACCATGCTCCAAGAAACTGGCATGGCTAAGCACTTTTGGGCAGAGGCAGTAAATACAGCATGTTACATTCAGAACAGAATCTCTGTGAGACCAATTCTGAATAAGACTCCTTATGAATTGTGGAAGAACATAAAACCCAACATTTCTTATTTTCATCCTTTTGGCTGTGTTTGTTATGTTCTCAACACTAAGGATAGATTGCATAAATTTGATGCTAAGTCTTCTAAGTGTCTATTACTTGGTTATTCTGAGAGATCTAAAGGTTTTAGATTTTATAATACTGATGCTAAGACTATTGAAGAATCTATTCATGTTAGATTTGACGATAAGCTTGACTCTGACCAGTCAAAGCTAGTTGAGAAGTTTGCAGATTTAAGCATTAATGTTTCTGACAAAGGCAAAGCTCCAGAGGAAGCTGAGCCAGAGGAAGATGAACCAGAGGAAGAAGCTGGTCCCTCTAACTCACAAACTCTGAAGAAGAGCAGAATCACTGCAGCTCACCCTAAGGAATTGATTCTGGGCAACAAAGACGAACCAGTCAGAACCAGATCAGCCTTCAGACCCTCTGAAGAGACCTTGCTCAGTCTGAAAGGATTGGTGTCCTTAATTGAACCCAAGTCCATAGATGAAGCTCTTCAAGACAAGGATTGGATTTTGGCTATGGAAGAAGAATTGAATCAATTCTCCAAGAACGATGTTTGGAGCTTAGTGAAGAAGCCTGAGAGTGTCCATGTAATTGGAACAAAATGGGTATTCAGAAACAAGCTGAATGAGAAAGGAGATGTAGTCAGAAACAAGGCAAGGCTAGTTGCTCAAGGCTACAGCCAGCAGGAAGGAATAGACTACACTGAAACATTTGCTCCAGTAGCAAGACTGGAGGCAATCAGACTGTTGATCTCTTTCTCAGTAAATCACAACATAGTTCTACATCAGATGGACGTGAAGAGTGCCTTCCTAAATGGTTATATTTCAGAGGAAGTCTATGTTCATCAACCCCCAGGTTTTGAAGATGAGAAGAAGCCAGACCATGTGTTCAAATTGAAGAAATCACTCTATGGTCTGAAGCAAGCTCCCAGAGCATGGTATGAGAGACTCAGCTCATTTCTTCTGGAGAATGAGTTTGTAAGGGGTAAAGTAGATACAACTCTCTTTTGCAAGACTTATAAAGATGATATCTTAATTGTGCAAATTTATGTTGATGATATTATATTTGGTTCTGCTAATCAATCTCTATGCAAAGAATTTTCTGAGATGATGCAGGCTGAATTTGAGATGAGTATGATGGGAGAATTAAAGTACTTTCTAGGAATACAAGTTGATCAAACACCAGAAGGAACATATATCCATCAGAGCAAGTACACTAAAGAACTTCTGAAGAAGTTCAATATGCTGGAATCTACAGTGGCCAAGACTCCAATGCATCCTACATGCATTCTGGAGAAAGAAGATAAAAGTGGTAAAGTATGTCAGAAGCTCTATCGTGGCATGATAGGTTCACTTCTATACTTAACTGCATCTAGGCCAGACATACTATTTAGTGTTCATTTATGTGCTCGTTTCCAATCAGATCCAAGGGAAACCCACTTAACTGCTGTTAAGAGGATCCTAAGGTATCTGAAAGGCACCACTAACCTTGGCTTGATGTATAAGAAAACATCAGAGTATAAGCTTTGAGGTTATTGTGATGCTGATTATGCTGGAGATAGAACAGAGAGAAAAAGTACTTCTGGAAATTGTCAATTTCTGGGAAGCAATCTAGTCTCATGGGCAAGCAAGAGGCAATCAACCATTGCACTATCAACTGCAGAGGCAGAATATATCTCAGCAGCAATATGCAGCACTCAGATGCTCTGGATGAAACATCAGCTGGAGGATTATCAGATCCTTGAGAGCAATATCCCAATCTATTGTGATAACACTGCTGCAATCTCATTGAGTAAGAATCCTATCTTGCATTCAAGGGCAAAGCACATTGAGCTAAAGTATCACTTTATTAGAGATTATGTACAGAAGGGCGTACTTCTTCTGAAGTTTGTTGATACTGACCATCAATGGGCAAATATCTTTACAAAGCCCTTAGCAGAGGATAGATTTAATTTTATTCTGAAAAATCTGAACATGGACTTTTGTCCAGAGTGAAGATGAATCAGAACCTCTGACTATGATACTTCTTGATCAGAAGATGTCTAGTCCAGAAGGTAACTCAATCAGAGTGTGTGTACCCATTGGTACTGACTCTGAAGCTGAGACAGCAACACGTGTGTCAGTATTTCTGATGCATAGTTCCTTGTGCCCGTGTGACAGTCTGTCATGATTGCGTGTAGATGTGCTTCTCTCCTGTGTGTGATATGTGTATTTACTGTTACTATCTATCTTTAATTTTCAACCGTTGATTTTAAATTGCTTTTTGAATCAACAACGGTTATTTGTCAAAACCCACTATACACACACGATCTCCTTCACTTTCGGTTTTTACTCTCTCTCTCTCTTGCTATTTCAAAACCGCTTATCCTCGGTTTCTCTCTCGATCTCTCTTCATCTTTCAACCTTCATCTTCTACCTAAACCTTCAACCGCTCCAAAAATGGTGAGTCAAACCAGAAGAGCTACTGCAGATGCAACCCAGTTCCCTCATATGGTAGTTGGTCTAGCAACAGGTCAAAGGGGTCCTGAGAATCCGACTCAAGATCAAGGTCAAGCTCAAGAGCAGATTATTCCGATTGCAGAACGGGGCTGTGCCGTTCACTGCGTATATGCTCCTGAGGAACTTCAAGTACTGGCAGAATGGAGATTCGACCTCGACAACCTTGCTACAAATGGGTATGATCTTCGTCCTGAAGTCCAAGTTCAAGGTTGGGGAAATTACTTCAACAGGCTTCGAGGACCGGTGTATGATAAACTGATCAAGGAATTCTGGAAGCACGCCGACTGCGATGATATACAGGTGGTATCTCACATTCTTGGAAGAAAGATCATCATTACAGAGAAGTCTTTCGTGAACCTGCTGGGTGCAGAAACTGCTTTTGGGTATCGTTTCCAATTCACTGAATCAAAGCTGAAACCCAAGACGAAGGATGAGACCAACAAGGCCCTGTACACCAATTACAAACCGGGCAAGACTAATTACAAAGTGATGGACCTTAATACCAAGCTTAGGATCTGGCACAAGATTTTGCTCCACTGCATAAACCAGAGACCAAAGGGCAGTTCCCCAGATTACATCAACTTCAACCAGAAGGCGATGTTGTTCTTCATCCAAGACAAGAAGAAGATCTGCCTTCCCTACTTCCTGTTCTCCTACTTGAAGGAGTGTATCCGGAAGTCTCGTACCACTGCCTCCATCAAGTCAGCAATCAAGTATATTCCCTTTGGGAGACTGTTGTCTGATCTCTTCATTGAGAGTGGCCTCATTCAAGATCTGGTAAATGCTGGATGCACAGAGGATCTGACCACCATTGTCAGTGATGTCTTCACTGCAAATTCTCTAAAGAAAATGGGCCTAGTCAAGAAGAAGATTGCTCCTGCCCATGAAGACACTTCTTCTAAAATCAGAAGTAGAAGGGTGCCTCCGAATGACTACCCTCTGTGGACACAGGCAGACAATCCTGAAGCCATTAGGTGCTATGTTGAAGATCTAAGGGCTCAAGGATTTGAAATTGATCTCGATGAATTTTTCAGCAGACTGCCGCCAGCTCCAGAGTTTCCTTCTCCTATCAAGAAGAAAGTTCAAAGGAAGATGATCCTAGAAGAATCTTCTGAGGAATCAGATGTCCCTCTGACCAAAAAGAAGAAGACTGGTCAATCCAAGAGAAAACATGATGAAACCAGCAAGCCCGATGATGGTGATGATGGTGATAATGAGGATGATCCTCCTTCTCCTAAGAAGAAGAAGAAGCAGGTCAGAATTGTGGTGAAGCCTACTCGGGTGGAACCAGCTGCTGAAGTGATCAGACGGATTGAAACTCCTGCCAGAGTAACAAGATCATCAGCACATTCAAGTAAGTCTGCAGTTGCTTCTGATGATGATTTGAATTTATTTGATGCACTCCCCATATCAGCCATGCTCAAACAATCTTCAAATCCCCTCACTCCTATTCCTGAGTCCCAACCAGCTACACAAACCACCTCTCCACCACATTCCCCAAGGTCTTCATTTTTTCAACCTTCTCCTACTGAAGCACCTCTCTGGAATTTGCTCCAGAACCAACCCTCTAGGCCAGATGAACCAACCTCTCCCATTACAATTCCGTACAACCCATTAACTTCTGAACCCATCATTCATGAGCAACCAGAGCCTAACCCAACAGAACCTGGACCCAGAACCTCTGATCACTCTGTCCCAAGAGCATCAGAACGTCTGGCTCCCAGAAATGTTGCTGATTCTTCTCCTTCCGCAGCCCTTACACCCGTATCCTTCCCAACAAATGTTGCTGATTCTTCTCCTTCCAACAATTCTGAATCCCTTCGAAAATTCATGGAAGTTAGAAAAGAAAAGGTGTCTACCTTAGAAGAATATTATCTCTCTTGTCCAAGCCCTAGGAGATATCGTGGCCCTAGACCCGAACGTCTAGTTGACCCAGATGAACCTATCTTGGCCAATCCTTTACATGAGGCAGACCCTTTGGCTCAACAAGCTCACCCTGCCCCTGACCAACAAGAGCCTATTCAACCAGAACCTGAACCAGAACAATCTGTGTCTAACCAATCCTCAGTTAGATCACCCCATCCTCTGGTTGAAACTTCAGAACCTCACCTTGGAACCTCTGAACCAAATGCTCAAATGTTTAACATTGGCTCTCCACAAGGTGCCTCTGAAGCTCACAGCAGCAATCACCCAGCCTCTTCTGAAACCAACCTCTCTATAATTCCTTACACTCACCTCCGACCCACATCTCTCTCTGAGTGCATCAATATTTTCTATCATGAAGCCTCTTTGATGCTACGCAATGTGCAAGGTCAGACTGACCTAAGCGAGAATGCTGAACATGTGGCTGAAGAGTGGAACAATCTGGGCACTTGGCTAGTGGCTCAAGTTCCAGTTATGATGCAGCTCCTGCATGCAGAAGGAAGTCAGAGGATCGAGGCTGCAAAGCAAAGGTTTGCTAGAAGGGTGGCTCTTCATGAACAAGAACAGAGACATAAGCTACTTGAAGCTATTGAAGAAGCCAAAAGAAAGAAAGAACAAGCAGAAGAAGCTGCACGTCAAGCAGCAGCTCAAGCTGAACAATCCAGATTAGAGACAGAACGATTTGAAACTGAGGATGAAGCTCTTAGATGCCAAGCACTTGCACCCGTAGTTTTTACTCCTGCTGCTTCTGCTTCCACTCCAGATCCTCACGCTGCTCAGAATGTTCCTTCTAGTTCTGCTCAGCCAAACTCGTCCAGACTCGACATTGTGGAACAACGTCTTGACACTCATGAGTCTCTGCTGATTGAAATGAAGCAAATGATGATGGAACTTCTGCGTCGATCTGATAAACCCTAGCTTTAGGATCTCTTCGCTTTGATTTCTTTTTCTTTATCTATGTTTTATTTCGTTAACCTCTAGCTCTTTCTTATTTATCTTTACTTTGTTCGTTTGTGATTATCTATGCATATATATATATATTTCTGACATTATGTTTGCAAATTAATTTTTTATTAGTATTCATCATAAATGCTTTTACATCATACATTCTCTTTCTTTTTCCTAAAATCCTAGAATGGAGGATCCCTCCTCATTCTTCTGCACTCCTGGCGCTGCTCTGACCTCTCCTTCTCCAGACGCTCCAGTGCATACTGGATGTTGTTGAGCCTGTCTTTTAGCTCATCCCTCTCCAGAATCTCTTCTGCAGTCTTGAGCTTCTCTTAAAAAATCTCTTTTTCTTCCAGCAGCTCGAGTTCAAGCTGGCTGAGTTCTTGCACCTCCTCCACGAAGGCAAGAAATTCCCTCAAGTCTCTCTTCAACTCTGGACGTAGGTCCTCCTCCAGCAGTGTCCGTGTTAGCTCTGAGATGGTCTGTGTACCCTCTGGATGCCTAATGTTCAGGAACAAGTCCTCCTCAAAGGCCTTCCTTCTCAGCTCTTCTAGTGCTACGATGTATGATGCCATTTTTTTTACTGAAAATTGTTCGAGTTGTGAAGCTTACCTCTCTCTCCAACGCTTTTTATAGGCTTCACTTTCTCTCTGAAAGTTAATGCTCCTTCAGTTTCTCGAGGTTAAGTTCTTGGTAACTGACCCTCCTCTTTACTCCCTTGGCCGGTGGTAAACGTTCTTATCTTGCATTAACTCTTCTATTTATTTCGCCTAACTCTGATTCTTGCATCGTTTTTGTTTTCTTTAAACTTAGATCTTCTCTAAGGGGGAGTACCTTGTACTTCAAGCTAAGTTTTTCACACCCCAAGCTTTTTGCTTATGACAAAAAGAGGGAGTAAACCCAGTTTTTGATGTGTAAGATGTGTTAGTGTGATTTATTTTTCTTTTGGAGAATTTAAGAGTTCCACCTTTATGACCATAGATGTGTCACTGGGCAAATACAAGGAATACATTTCACTTCTTCTGAAGTGATTCTAATTTGACTCTGATACCCAAGACTCTGATACCTTGTCCGTGACTCTGATTACTTATGCGCTCTGATTACTCTATTTTCATCTATGTCATAAGTTTTTCACTCTGAACTCTTATATCATTTAGCTCAGAATCTAGACGTTACTAATGTTTTCATCAAGTATTAGATTCAGGGGGAGCTAAGCTCAGAATCAAGCAGTGACTTGAATTCAGAATGAGCAAGATAAACTATTCACATCAGGATAAGTCTTATTCTATATCTCTAAACTCTGAGTGAATTCAGTTTAATGTTTAAGAATTGTTCATCAAAAATCTTAGTTATGTCATCATCAAAAAGGGGGAGATTGTAAGATCAAGTTTTGATCTAGTAGTACAACTCTATGTTTTGATGATTACAAGTTAACCTTTTGATATGAACAATTGTGGTACTCTAACGTGTTTTTCTGAGTGTGCTATTTACAGGCTCTGACCTCAACTCAATCTCACACAAATCAGAAGCACTGTGTTAAAGAGCGACCCAAGCAACGCTTTCGCATTCACCATGTTCAGTATGAACAGTGGAAAAGCTTCAGAAGTTCTGAAGTTATACAAACTCTGATGTGGACTCAGTCACTAGAAGTTCTGAAGATCCAGAAAGTCTGATAACCAAGAAACACTGAAGGCTCAGATATTCTGATGGTGTAGAAGACTCTGAAGATCCAGAAGCTGATTAGTGAAATTATGATGTCCAGAAGCAAGATACTCTGAAGACCATGTACTTCCCTCTGAGTTCAGAATCAGAAGAAACAATGGTCAGAGGATCTAGGCTTTCCCTCTGACTCTGATCAACCGGCTTCACAAGTTCCAATATGAAGCATTCCCCTGATCAGAAGTCTCCTAGGTTTAAAGGTCAAGTCACTATCCAAGTACAAAAGCAATTGTACCTTCCTGACGACCTACCTAACAGTCTCAAACATAGCAGAAGCTGGATTTTCCAGAACTGCCCTCCAACGGTAGCATTTCCCATGCAACGCTCAACCCTAATCCTTGGGGTATATAAAGAGGCTGAAGACTGAAAGAAGCGGCTAGAAGCATTCACATACGCGCAAGACAAATTCAAATTCTTCTATGCTTTCTTTCATCCGAAATTCATTGAGTTTACTATTAGCTTTTTAGAAGCAAATCTCTTGTAAACAATTCTTTGATAAACAGTTTGTTTAGTTCCTTTAGGAGATCAAGGTTGATCGGATCCTAGAGAAGACTAAGAGAGTGAATCTTAGTGTGAGCTAAGTCAGTGTAATTGTTAGTCACTTGTAGGTTTCAAGTGCAGTTGTAACTCTTACCTGATTAGTGGATTGCCTTCATTCTAAGAAGGAAGAAATCACCTTAACGGGTGGACTGGAGTAGCTTGAGTGATTTATCAAGTGAACCAGGATAAAATCCTTGTGTGCTTTTCTATCTCTTATCTTTAGCACTTAAGTTCTCGAAAGATTTGTCAAAATCTTTAAGGTGGAAGCTTTATACTGAAAACGTTATTCAAACCCCCCCTTTCTACCGTTTTTCATACCTTCAACATCCTCAACGATTCCGCTACGGAACTACACGCCCTCGACATCGTACGTATACTATCCATAAGAAATCTCTATGAGATTCATTCTTCAGCTTCTAGCTTCCTTTTAAACGCATCGGTAGAAGACTACTTTCTAGGCTTAGCGTGTCATTCTAAACCTCGTATAACTTCTATAGCTAAAATACGAGCTACGGTCGAATAAGGTATTAATAGGCGTAATAACTTTAAGGTCAAAGCTTAGACAGTATAAGTAAGTTAGGTGTGTTTGCACACGCGACGAAAGTAATGGAATATATTATACTGAAATGAGAAAGAATGGTTAGAAGGTTACCGTCGTTCTTGCGCTCTCCTCTGGCTAACTTCTTCGATCCTCCTCCGTCCATGATATAAACCACAATGTAACACCCCGATTTCCAGGTGTCACTTTAATAACCAAAAATAAACTTTACGCGGAAAACAGGTAATTTTTTTTTTTTTGATTGTTTCCTTTTAATAAAAGCAATAAAGAAATAAAAACAAAGCCCAACAACTAAACTAACCGATAAACAACATATACAAAGGTACAGCCTCTGCTGCACTATCCCGTCACGCGCACACGCAGTGACTCCAAGGTAACATGCTCGTAGGCGAATATATACAAACCAAAACTGTACGCAAAAGCATCAAATATACCACTATCCAAGAGAAAGTCGGCCTCAAAATGGCCTCAACCCAAGACCCCTATAGTCCGACAGACTCTCTGTGATCCTCAGCAAGAGAACCACACAAAAGCCATATATCGGGAACCTACCCGGTCCCAAAAGTAAGACGAATCAGAGCTATGACAGTGACAACCAACTCAAAAGACTCTAACCACCCATATCCCACACTACTATCATCGACTCTCCCTCGATCAGCCATGAAGTCCGGGTCCTCGTCGAAAGCTTCAGTAATAGACATTTCGCTCCGGGTCTTTCCCGCACAACGAATCATCACGAACCGGCTGACAGACGCCTGGCAGCAGGCCGACCGCCCAAACACAAACATACAAACAAAGCCAAGGTGCTAGGGTCAACTTACAGAATACAATAGATATACAATCAACATGCGATAGAGGGGGGTATGTTTATATGTTGTATATATACATATAAGTTCTGCATTGTATCAAATCTCTAATACAATTCAATCATCAATACCTCAACAAATATAGTTAGAGTGCATGATATGTCAATGCAACGTCAATTAAGAGGGTTCCGGAGGAAATAGGCTGGGCACGATCGAGTCGGTCCTAACACTGGCATTGTGTCGACCATAACCCTCGGGTGTCACTTACAACCTTGAAATAGTCGGATCAGTCCTAACCCTGCGGGTCGACTTTTCCCTCCGCTATGCCTGACATCAACAGGTCGATCCTAACCACACAGTCGATCATATCCCCCATCGAATGGCCGAGTTACCCGAAGGCATGCTGTACCCGAAGGTATATACTGTACCCGAAGGTATATAGATATACTGTACCCGAAGGTATATACTGTACCCGAAGGTATATACTGTACCCGAAGGTATATACTGTACCCGAAGGTATATAGATATACTGTACCCGAAGGTATATACTGTACCCGAAGGTATATAGATATACTGTACCCGAAGGTATATACTGTACCCGAAGTATATAGATATACTGTACCCGAAGGTATATACTGTACCCGAAGGTATATAGATATACTGTACCCGAAGGTATATAGATATACTGTACCCGAAGGTATATACTGTACCCGAAGGTATATACTGTACCCGAAGGTATATGTCGATTTGGCGACAAAAGACAATTAATTATGAAAGGAGTGCGATCACCCTTGATGACTTCTTGAGTCATCTGACTCATCAAATCTCGATGGTCAAAAACTGCTCCGACCCAAACTCAAAACAACCCAAGAGTTAGTGTCGGTCAATACAACACAACTCCACCAACAAGAATACACGAGTGTCTAGTGTCGGTCAATACAACACAGCCCAAACAAAACCCAGAGTCTGTGCCGGTCAATACAACACGACTCGAACAACACTACCAGGAGTACTAGAGTACTCGGTGACTTTCAATCATCACCATAGCCCACCTTAATGGCTTTCCCAATTCCAAACTCTCCAAACCCACAACATAAGTCGACTTTTCCCCGCCTTTCATAAATATTTTTCCCCTTCAGTTCTCCTATGCTTAAACGTTAATAAAAATGATTTCAATTCAAATTAGTCAAATTATGAGTTTATTTCTCAAAGTCTAAGTTTCCCAAGTCTTTATTTTTTGAAAGCTCTATCATTCTAAGTTTCCAAAAAAATCAACCACCCAAAATACATTTCCCGGGGAAAGTCTAGGAATTCCAACGAATCCCAACAAATGGCTAAGTCTCAAACCCCACATTCGGACTTGCCTAGGGTTGTTCATCCAACCCGAAATGTCAAAGATCACCAGATCAATGAACCTCCACTCCGAAGTTGCGTCGAAACGCTCAATTCAACACATCATCAATATCATAAGTTATGAAAACAATCATAACAATAAATCATCATCATAAACAACATCAGATAAAGCATAAGTCGAATTTATCGACGCCTATCATGCAATCATAGCTAAATATAGCAAGTTGCCCTAACCTCGAGCTGTTCCAGCTTCGCAAACAAAGTTCTCCTCAAACAATTGCTCTGAGTATTCCAAAGTTCCTTCAACTGAACCTCGGAGGAAAACAAAGCAGAAACCAAACAAAATCGATTAGTTCGATTGCAAAACAATACATAAACGATAGACAAAGCATTAAAGCTTCAGAATACGACAATCGGGTACGAAAGGACAAGTTTTCGAAAACGAAAAACTCCCCCCTAAAGGTAATAACCCACGGCCTCAAAGGAAAAAGGGCTTCGACTCTTTTTCTTCGATCAAATCAATTCACAAGGTAGTTTTAGGGTAAAACTAAGGCAAAGAAACTGTCAGAACAATTTTCAGACAATCGGGCCGAAATACGACTATCCAGGGGCATTTTGGTCCAAAATAAAGGCTCAAAACTTCAAAGTTATCAGTTCTGAAAACAAATTTGACAGCAATGATCCTCATGACATCCGTGACAACAAATCCTAAAGGCACGAAGTCAGATTAAGTCTTTTCGACAATAAAGTTTTGAAATGTGAGACAAAAAGGGTTTTGAAATAGTTTTTCAGATCCTGGACAACTGGATCACAATCAGCGTTTACTGACAGAGGTTTTAGACTCAGGGGAACGTAAGGAACATAACCCAACCAAGAAATCGAAGAAATCGGACCATTTTAGAAAAAGCTCAAAACTGTGAGCACAGAAACGACTTCAGAAACGCAACAGAAACAACAATCAGAGGTAGGTATCGTGTTAGTTACCTCGATACCTAGAAGTAGGGACGAACTGCACGAAGATTGGTCAAGTTTTCGCGAAAATCTCCTCCCCCCTTGCTCTCCACGAAATTCAGCCACAAAAGGAAGAAAATGAAGGAATTTTTGCTTTTTGAGCTATTTATAGGCAGGCGAAATCGCGGGAAAATGAAAATTTCGCGATTCCGATTTTTACAGCACGATCACCGTGGAATTCTAAGAGAGATTCTGGCGTCAGAATTCCAGAACTCAAAACAAATATCTAAGATTGGGAAAAACGATATCCAAAACGCCAAAAGCGGTGTAAGTTAGTCTGTCCCGAAAAACTACTTTTTGCTGTGATGCTCAGACGACAAAACTTCCAACAGAAGAAAGATTGGAAATGTCGAAAAAAGTCTGGCTACGCGGACGGAATCTTCGTTATATGTCCCGAATAGAAAAAGTCTTCATCCTTCGCTCAAAACTAAGGTTTTGAAGCAAAGAAATTAGCGTCGGCGGACATCCGAAAAGTTAAACCTATCGTGCGTACAGTCCAGAGTTCCGAAATGAAACGCTGGTCGATGGAAAAATAAAGAGAAACTTTAAATTTTCCAAGAGTTCGAAATCTCACTTAAAACGTTGCTTTAAGAGCGAAATAGCCTATTCTGGACATGCTCGCCATAAGGCAGGTGTGCAGACGACTCGCACTAGCTCCGAAAGAAACAACGCCACATTCCTCGAGCAATTCCTGAACTTTCTTCTTCATTAATCTTTCTCAAATATCAAACTCCTGTCACGCTTACACTGATTCCACGCGTGAGTCGGAAATTAACTTGTTCCGAAAATCCGGGTCTTACAATACTCCCCTCCAAAAAGAAAGTTTCGTCCTCGAAACTCAGAGTTCTGAGAAAAGTCCGGAATACAGTTCCTTGATCTGGTCTTCCAATTCCCCTGTAGCATTGCCCGTGTCATTGTTCCTCATAACCTTTACTTAAGCAAGTTGTTTTCCCCTTAACTGTTTCACTCTTCTATCCCCACTGCTAACTGTCGGTGTCTCAAAAGACAAACCATCATTCAACTTCATGTCGTCTGGCTCGATCACTTGCGTCGGATCTCTTCTTGAAATGATACCGGTTGGCATTCCGTGAAGTCGCACAATCTTAGCCACTTACTTCTTTACTTTCGGTCGTCCGAAATTCTTCTTAAACTCAGTGCCTCTCTGTCATCTCAAAATAGATACCCAGCTTGTCCTCGTGATCTTCATCTACAGTCCAAAACTCCACTTGTCCGTTCGATAACTCCTAGATGAAATCTTGCGTTGGAATCTAATAGTCCATTAAAACACCTCCAACTTCGTAACTATCTTTACACACACCAAGTAATCAAACTTCTACTTAGTCACTATTCGAATTAAAACTCGACTTATGTCCTTATTCCTTGTCCTTCACTAATATTATCCCCCTTCAACATCAATTTATCAACAACTTATAAGATAATCCTCCTCTTAATATCTAACAATCCGTTTTTACCGTCTTCTTCCTCGAAACTTCCCTCACTCAAACCTATTTACACTCACTGAAATCCGTAACCCTTCGCACAAATCGAGACTTATCCTCTAGAAGATTACATCATAACTATACCTCAAGGGACTTAACTAGCCATTGACTCTTAAACTCTACGAAACTCGTCAAAATATAACAACCTCAGATATTCGTCTTAATACTAACACCTTCCTTTTTGTGACTCAATCACCATCTCGTCAATCAACTTCTTAATTTCTCAATCAAATTCTGACAAACTTCAAGTCCTACACACCTTAGACAGACATTCATAGATTTAAAACCTAAACCTTCACCAAGTTTGGTCCTCTAATGACCTTTAATCCTTCAATACTTCTTAAATGAATATCAGTTTCTTAAAAACTATAACTCCTTCACTTACCCAAACGACCTGACCAGTGTCGTCATGCTTTCACATCCACAACTTATTATGCTAACATCATTCAAATCATATCACATGGCTCATTATGTCCGCAACCTTATAATCAACATCAATCGATCATCGACCTTAACACTCCACACAACCCAGAATTCCTTTACTTCAAGATCACTCTTATATTATACCTCAATGGTCTTAACCCGAAGCTCACCTTCAGGTCTTCAATCTTCTAAGATTCAACTCCTATTGTCACACCTACAACCATAAGATCTCTTATTCGTACGCGATTCTCGACTCTCAAGATTCAACCTTAACCCTAAGATTTCAATCCAACTTAGTAAATCTCACTTAGTAATCTTAGCATATTTCTTTGGAATCCATATCAACAACCTCAAGTATTCAACTTATGCTAAAACTTTCTTTCTCCAACTTAATCATTAATTCAACACTTTTCAAGCGAAAATTCATCTCTTAAGACTATAATGTCTCCACATATTAATCCAACGCTTAGCAAAACTTATTCCTCGAACTCGACTATAACAATCTAGTTCAGAGTTAATTCTTCTCAATCTCGCTACCATCAAGCTATCATCTAAAACCTGATTACATTCAACTTATTTAGTCTCTAACAAATCCACTCAGTAATCACATAACCTATGACTTCATAACTTCCGAGAAACTACTTAATACTTTTCCGGCATTAAACCTCTTGACTTAGTCTACCTCTACTTGGAGTAATCACACGAACTAACCAATCAATGTCTATATGACACTCATCGAATTCCAAAGATTTAAATCTTAATCTTTCACAATCAAGTGCTTAACACGAACTTTCCTCCCAAATCCGACTAATCCTCAATCAATTCAAATTCATCTTACACATCTTTCTATCAAAGTCCATAACCAGCTGTGATTCCGAATATCACCCCCTCAATATTAGGTTGATCAGGCCTAATACATCGAAGGTGGAAATTTAGAAAAACCCACTGGAACAGTCAATGAGTTCCTATCATTCAGTAGTCACAATTATCCCAACATCCAATCCTTAACGGTCCCGCTACGGAACTACGCACCCTCAACATAACACGTATACTACCCATAAGGAATCTCTCTAAGATTCGTTCTCCAGCTACTAGCTTCCTTATAATCGCATTGGTGGAAGACTACTTTCTAGACTTAGTGTGTTATTCTAAACCTCGTGTAACTTCTATAGTTAAAACACGAGTAGCAGTCAAATAAATTCTTAATAGGTGTAATAACTGTAAGGTCAAAGCTCAAACAGTATAACTAAGTTAGGCGTGTTGCACACGCTACGAGAGTAATGAAGCGTATTATACTGGAATGCGAAAGAATGGGTAGAAGGTTACCATCGTTCTTACGCTCTCCTCCGGTTAACCCCTCAGCTCCCTCACCGTCCATGATATAAACCCTTCCTCTAGCAGCAGGGCGCTTTACCCTTGCAGTGTTAACGGATGGCTCCCTCTTGGGCGCCTTACAGTCCACGGCTAGATGCCCCACTCGGTTGCAATTAAAGCATCTTGGTCCAGTCGCTGAACACTTGTCAGCAAAATGTCCAGTCTTCCCACACGTGAAACATGTCACACCCTTGTTGTCGGTTTGATTCCCTGCACCTCCAGTAGCAATGGTCATCGGTTTGTACTGTCCCGGGGTAAAACCTTCCCCTATAGGACGCTGATTTCCAAGAAGTCTATGAGCTTTACTATAAATACTTGGTTCTAGAAGGTCTAGATTTGAAACTTTGGAAGTTCAAGGACTTAGAAGTGATTAAGGGATTGATTGAGGACTAGAAGTTATTTCTTAGAGAGTGATGACTTATCTATAAGTTGGGATTTTTGTAGAACCAAAGTGGAGTTTCGAAGAGACTAGGGTTGTGTGTCTAATGAGATATCGCGAGTTTAAGTTTAAGAGAAATGATTCGATCGTTTTGAAGGAGCTTATGAGTCATGAATAAGTACATAATCATTAGATAAGAAGAGTTGGTTGCCTTGGAAGTTAACTATGGTTTATGGATTACTTGATAAGAGTTAGTGGTTTTGATAAGAATTGATAATGATACAACGTTGGCTTGAGGAATAGATCGTGAGAGCGAGTTATGTAAGACCCGGATTTTCGGAACAAGTTAATTTCCGACTCACGCGTGGAATCAGTGTAAGCGTGACAGGAGTTTGATATTTGAGAAAGATTAATGAAGAAGAAAGTTCAGGAATTGCTCGAGGAATGTGGCGTTGTTTCTTTCGGAGCTAGTGCGAGTCGTCTGCACACCTGCCTTATGGCGAGCATGTCCAGAATAGGCTATTTCGCTCTTAAAGCAACGTTTTAAGTGAGATTTCGAACTCTTGGAAAATTTAAAGTTTCTCTTTATTTTTCCATCGACCAGCGTTTCATTTCGGAACTCTGGACTGTACGCACGATAGTATTTACTTTTCGGATGTCCGCCGACGCTAATTTCTTTGCTTCGAAACCTTAGTTTTGAGCGAAGGATGAAGACTTTTTCTATTCGGGACTTCTAACGAAGATTCCGTCCGTGTTGCCAAACTTTTTTCGACATTTCCAATCTTTCTTCTGTTGGAAGTTTTGTCGTCTGAGCATCACAGCAAAAAGTAGTTTTTCGGGTACAGTATATACCTTCGGGTACAGTATATCTATATACCTTCGGGTACAGTATATCTATATACCTTCGGGTACAGTATATACCTTCGGGTACAGTATGTCTATATACCTTCGGGTACAGTATATACCTTCGGGTACAATATATCTATATACCTTCGGGTATAGTATATCTATATACCTTCGGGTACAGTATATACCTTCGGGTACAGCATGCCTTCGGGTAACTCGGGCATTCGTTGGAGGGAAAAGTCGACCCGCAGGGTTAGGACTGATCCGACTATGTCAAGGTTGTAAGTGACACCCGAGGGTTATGGTCGGCACAATGCTAGTGCTAGGACCGACTCGATCGTGCCCAACCTATTTCTTCCGGAACCTTCTTAATTGACGTTGCATTGACATATCATGCACTCTAACTATATCTGCTGAGATATTGATGATTTGATGTTGATAAACATCGTTATGTGTTTTGATGATTGAATTGTATTAGGGAGTTGATACAATACATAACTTATATGTATATATACAACATATATATATACCCCCTTTATCGCATGTTGATTGTATATCTATTGTATTCTGTAAGTTGACCCTAGCACCATGGCTTTGTTTGTATGTTTGTGTTTGGGCGGTCGGCCTGCTGCCAGGCGTCTGTCAGCCGGTTCGTGATGATTCGTTGTGCGGGAAAGACCCGGAGCGGAATGTCTATTACTGAAGCTTTCGACGAGGACCCGGACTTCATGGCTGATCGAGGGAGAGTCGATAATAGTAGTGTGGGTTATGGGTGGTTAGAGTCTTTTGAGTTGGTTGTCACTGTCATAGCTCTGATTCGTCTTACTTTTGGGACCGGGTAGGTTCCCGATATATGGCTTTTTGTGTGGTTCTCTTGCTGAGGATCACAGAGAGTCTGTCGGACTATAGGGGTCTTGGGTTGAGGCCATTTTGAGGCCGACTTTCTCTTGGATAGTGGTATATTTGATGCTTTTGCGTACAGTTCTGGTTTGTATATATTCGCCTACGGGCACGCTACCTTGGAGTCACTGCGTGTGCGCGTGACGGGATAGTGCAGCAGAGGCTGTACCTTTGTATATGTTGTTTATCGGTTAGTTTAGTTGTTGGGCTTTGTCTTTATTTCTTTATTGCTTTTATTAAAAGGAAACAATCAAAAAAAAAATTACCTGTTTTCCGCGTAAAGTTTATTTTTTGTTATTAAAGTGACACCTGGAAATCGGGGTGTTACATTGTGGTATCAGAGCTTAGTCGAGTCTTTTGGGAGTCTTTGGGGAATAGGTCTTCTGTGCTAGGTTGTGTGACTCTGCAAAGAGTGAAAATTGATTGTCTGCAGAGCGATTTTCGCTCTAATTGCTTGCGTTACTACTCAATCGGATTGAGTGGTTTGTCTAGTGCTACCGTATGGTTAGTACTAATCGGACGTTCGATGGGATATAGGATGGTGGATCTTAACCGGATGGCGGAGGCTACACGTGAGCATCATCAACGACTGATGGCGACAGCAATGTATCAACAAAGAGGAATGAACCGAACTGGAGCTGGGGGACCAATGAGGTCAGGTTCCCAAGGCTACAACGGAAGGAAGAGCTACCATAAGTGGGGACCATATCAGCGTTCCGAGGGAAGAAATCTTATCTCAGAGAGTACAAACCGACGACTGCTGATACTGGGGGGGAAGCCAGTTGGTGACAAAGGAGTGACATGTTTTCGTTGCAGAAAGTTTGGGCATTTTGCTAACAAATGCTCAGTGATTGGACGGAGATGCTTCAAGTGTAACCGAGAGGGGCATCTAGCTGTGAACTGCAAGACCAAAGAAAGTCTATGCTTCAATTGCAACCAACCGGGACATTTCTCCCAAGATTGCAAGGCACTCAGGGGCGAATCATCAGGGAATGTTGGGAAAGGAAAACAACTTGCTCCAGAGGAAAGGATTCATGCCAAGGAGGGCAAGAGCTGAGGAGTTGAACGAGGAAGAACGTGGGAACGATGTAGGACCTTATTCGAGGTTGCTCGTGACTTAACTATAGAAGTTACACGAGGTTGGGAATAGCACACTAAGTCTAGAAAGTAGTCTTCCACCGATGCGATTATAAGGAAGCTAGTAGCTGGAGAACGAATCTTAGAGAGATTCCTTATGGGTAGTATACGTGTTATGTTGAGGGTGCGTAGTTCCGTAGCGGGACCGTTAAGGATTGGATGTTGGGATAATTGTGACTACTGAATGATAGGAACTCATTGACTGTTCCAGTGGGTTTTTCTAAATTTCCACCTTCGATGTATTAGGCCTGATCAACCTAATATTGAGGGGGTGATATTCGGAATCACAGCTGGTTATGGACATTGATTGGTTAGTTCGTGTGATTACTCCAAGTAGAGGTAGACTAAGTCAAGAGGTTTAATGCTGGAAAAGTATTAAGTAGTTTCTCGGAAGTTATGAAGTCATAGGTTATGTGATTACTGAGTGGAATTGTTAGAGACTAAATAAGTTGAATGTAATCAGGTTTTAGATGATAGCTTGATGGTAGCGAGATTGAGAAGAATTAACTCTGAACTAGATTGTTATAGTCGAGTTCGAGGAATAAGTTTTGCTAAGCGTTGGATTAATATGTGGAGACATTATAGTCTTAAGAGATGAATTTTCGCTTGAAAAGTGTTGAATTAATGATTAAGTTGGAGAAAGAAAGTTTTAGCATAAGTTGAATACTTGAGGTTGTTGATATGGATTCCAAAGAAATATGCTAAGATTACTAAGTGAGATTTACTAAGTTGGATTGAAATCTTAGGGTTAAGATTGAATCTTGAGTGTAAGACCTGGATTTTCAGAACAAGTTAAGTTTCCGACTCACACGTAGAATCAGTGTAAGCGTGACAGGAGTTTGGCATTTGAGAAAGATTAATGAAGAAGAAAGTTCAGGAATTTCTTGAGGAATGTTGCGTAGTTGTTTTCGGAGTTAGTGCGAGTCGTCTGCACACTTGCCTTAGGGCGAGCGTGTCCAGAATAGGCTATTTCGCTCTTAAAGCAACGTTTTGAGTGAGATTTCGAACTCAGGGAAAATTTAAAGATTCTCTTTATTTTTCCATCGACCAGCGTTTCATTTCGGAACTCTGGACTGTACGCACGATAGGTTTCACTTTTCGGATGTCCGCCGACGCTAATTTCTTTGCTTCGAAACCCTATTTTCGAGCAATGGATGAAGACTTTTTCTATTCGGGACTTCTAACAAAGATTCCGTCCGCGTTGTCAGACTTGTTTCGACATTTCCAATCTTTCTTCTGTTGGAAGTTTTGTCGTCTGAGCATCACAGCAAAAAGTAGTTTTTCGGGGCAGATTAACCGACACCGCTTTTGAGTTTTTCGATATCGTATTTCCCAAATCCTAGATATTTGTTTTGAGTTCTGGAATTCTGACGCTAGAATCTCTCTTAGAATTCCACGGTGATCGTGCTGCAAAAATCGGAATCGCGAAATTTTCATTTTCCCGCGATTTCACCCGCCTATAAATAGCGCGAAAAAGCAAAATCCTCTCATTTTCTTTCCATTTGTGGCTGATTTCGTGGGGAGCAAGGGGGGAGGGGATTTCCGCGAAAACTTGACCAATCTTCGTGCAGTTCGTCCCTACTTCTAGGTATCGAGGTAACTATCATGAATCCTGCCTCTGATTTCTGTTTCTGCTGAGTTTCTGAAGTCGTTTCTGTGCTCTAAGTTTTGAGCTTTTTCTAAAATTGTCCGATTTCTCTGATTTCTCGCTTGGGTTATGTTCCTTATGTTCCCCTGAGTCTAAAACCTCTGTCAGTAAACTCTGATTGCGATTCAGTTGTCCAGGATCTGAAAAATTGACTCAAAACTCTTTTTGTCTCACATTTCGAAACTTTATTGTCGAAAAGACTTAATCTGACTTCGTGCCTTTAGGATTTGTTGTCACGGATATCATGAGGATCGTTGCTGTCAAATTTGTTTTCAGAACTGATAACTTTGAAGTTTTGAGCCTTTATTTTGGACCAAAATGCCCCTGCGTAGTCGTATTTCGGCCCGATTGTCCGAAAATTGTTCTGACAGTTTCTTTGCCTTAGTTTTACCCTAAAACTACCTTGTAAACTGATTTGATCGAAGAAAAGAGCCGAAGCCCTTTTCTCCTTATGGCCGTGGGGTTTTCCTAAGGGGGGGGGAGTTTTTCGTTTTCGAAAACTTGTCCTTTCGTACCCGTTTGTCGTATTCTGAAGCTTTGATGCTTTGTCTATCGTTTATGTATTGTATTGCGATCGAACTAATCGATTTTGTGTGGATTCTGCTTTGTTTTTCCTCCGAGGTTCAGTTGAAGGAACTTTGGAAGTTTCAAGGCATTCCTGTGAAGGAGATTTGATTTGCGAAGCTGGATCAGCTCGAGGTTAGGGCAACTTACTATATATTAGCTATGACTGCATGATAGGCGTCGATAAATTCGACTTATGTTTTATCTGATGTTGTTTTTGATGATGAGTTGATGTTATGATGTTTTTCCATACTTGTGATGTTGTGCTTTTGTTGGATTGAGCGTTTTGACGCAATTTCGGAGTGGAGATTCATTGATCTGGTGATCTTTGATATTTCGGGTTGGATGAACAACCCTAGGCAAGTCCAAATGTGGGGTTTGAGACTTAGCCATATGTTGGAATTCTTAGACTTTCCCCGGGAAATGTATTTTGGGTGGTTGATCTTTGAAAACTTAGAATGATAGAGCTTTGAAAATCTAAAGACTTGGGAAACTTAGACTTTGAGAAATAAACTCATAACTTGGCTAATTCGAATTGAAACAATTTTTATTAACGTTTAAGCATAGGAGAACTGAAGGGGAAAATATTTACGAAAGGCGGGGAAAAGTCGACTTATGTTGTGGGTTTGGAGAGTTTGGAATTGGGGAAAGCCACTGAGGTGAGCTATGGTGATGATTGAAAGTCACCGAGTACTCTAGTACTCCTGGTAGTGTTGTTCGAGTCGTGTTGTATTGACCGGCACAGACTCTGGGTTTTGTTTGTGGGTTTTGTGGTGGGAGTTGTGTTGTATTGACCGACACTAACTCCAAGTCGTGTTGTATTGACCGACACTGACTCTGGTTTTGATAATCATATTGCACACGTGCATATACGCGATGAAGTGCCAAGCAGAGTACTTCGGTATAACAGGAAGTAACGATCAGCCATGCAGAGTTGAATCGGTCCTGACTATATCTGGCACAACAGGAGGTAACGATCATCCATGTAGAGTTGCATCGTGCCTGTTGATGTTCGGCATAGCAAGCAGAAATGGTCAAACCATGTAGAGTTTGTATCGTCTTGACTATAGCCAAAGGTGATAAGCGACGCCCGAGCAGAAATGGTTAAACACGAGGCCAGTGTTACGACCGTCTCGAGGTGCCCAGCCTATAAGTGGCAATACCGTTGGTTTGTCCCGTCGCCAAGCAGAGTGACGTCGTTGATTTGTTCCGTCGCCAAGCAGAGTGACGTTGTTGATTTGTTCCGTCGCCAAGCAGAGTGACGTTGTTGTTCTGTCCCGTCGCCAAGCAGAGTGACGTTATTCGGATTTGTGTCAGCATATTTTGCACTGGCACACAATGCATCTTATTATGACTGAATTGTGTAAGAGATTTGATAACATGCTATGTATAAACCTTAGGGTAAGCAGTGCATAACTTATATGTATATATACAACATATATATATATACCCCTTTTATCGCATGTTGATTGTATATCTATTGTATTCTGTAAGTTGACCCTAGCGCCTTGGCTTTGTTTGTATGTTTGTGCTTGGGCGGTCGGCCTGCTGCCAGGCGTCCGTCAGCCGGTTCGTGATGATTCGTTGTGCGGGAAAGACCCGGAGCGGAACGACTATTACTGAAGCTTTCGACGAGGACCCGGACTTCATGACTGTTCGAGGGAGGGTCGATGATAGTAGTGTGGGTTATGGGTGGTTAGAGCCTTTTGAGTTAGTTGTTACTGTAATAGCTCTGATTCGTCATTCATATTTTGGGACAGGGTAGGTTCCCGACGCATGGCTTTTGTGTGGTTCTCTTACTGAGGGATCACAGTGAGTCAGTCGGACCATAGGGGTCTTTGCTTAGGCCATTTTGAGGCCGACTTCCTCCTAGTGGTTTGTAATTATGATTTTCTCACTCACACATCTGGATCTGTAACTATTTGCCTACGGGCACACTACTTTGGAGTCACTGCGAGTGCGCGTGACGGGAGAGTGCAGCTGAGGTGGTACATGTGTATATATTTGTATATTGGTTAGTTAGTGTTGGGGTTATGTCTTTATTTCTCTATTGCTTGATTTAAAAGGAATCAAACGAAAAAAATTACCTGTTTTCCGCGTAAAGTTTACTTTTGGTTACTAAAGTGACACCTGGAAATCGGGGTGTTACATTGTGGTATCAGAGCTTAGTCGAGTCTTTTGGGAGTCTTTGGGGAATAGGTCTTCTGTGCTAGGTTGTTTGACTCTGCAAAGAGTGAAAATTGATTGTCTGCAGAGCGATTTTCGCTCTAATTGCTTGCGTTACTACTCAATCGGATTGAGTGGTTTGTCTAGTGCTACCGTATGGTTAGTACTAATCGGACGTTCGATGGGATATAGGATGGTGGATCTTAACCGGATGGCGGAGGCTACACGTGAGCATCATCAACGACTGATGGCGACAGCAATGTATCAACAAAGAGGAATGAACCGAACTGGAGCTGGGGGACCAATGAGGTCAGGTTCCCAAGGCTACAACGGAAGGAAGAGTTACCATAAGTGGGGACCATATCAGCGTTCCGAGGGAAGAAATCTTATCTCAAGAGAGTACAAACCGACGACTGCTGATACTGGGGGGAAGCCAGTTGGTGACAAAGGAGTGACATCTACTCGTTGCAGAAAGTTTGGGCATTTTGCTAACAAATGCTCAGTGATTGGACGGAGATGCTTCAAGTGTAACCGAGAGGGGCATCTAGCTGTGAACTGCAAGATCAAAGAAAGTCTATGCTTCAATTGCAACCAACCGGGACATTTCTCCCAAGATTGCAAGGCACTCAGGGGCGAATCATCAGGGAATGTTGGGAAAGGAAAACAACTTACTACAGAGGAAAGGATTCATATCAAGGGAGGAGCAAGAGTTGAGGAGTCGAACGAGGAAGAACGTGGGAACGATGGTAATATTTTAACTGTTCTCGTATTCTAGAATAACTTACTCTTTTATATTCAAGCGAGTGTGACGCGCCTAACTTGTATTTACTACTTAGACTATGATCCTATGATTATTATCCCTAGTAGGACCTTATTCGAAGTTGCTCGTGATTTAACTATAGAGGTTACACGAGATCTAGAATAGCACGCGGAGCTAGGGAGTTGTTTTACCGAGGCGTTGATAAGGAAGCTAGGATCTCAGGGAAATTCCTTATGGGTACGAATCGTAGGATTTTAGGGCGTTTAGTTTTGAAGCGGAGTCGTTAGAGGATCTTTCGGCAAAAGGGATTCATTCGACCGAGTGTTTCACCATGGGGAGCGCCAGTGCTTTTAGTCAAGAAGAAGGACGGAAGGTCGAGATCGTGGGTGGATTATCGACAATTGAACAAGGCAACGATCAAGAACAGATACCCGTTGCCGAGGATAGATGATTTGATGGACCAACTACGAGGGGCTACCGTATTTTCCAAGATAGATTTGAGGTCAGGCTATCGTCGGATCAGAGTGAAGATTGAGGATATACCGAAGACTGCTTTCAGGACACGTTAAGGACACTACGAGTACCTAGTGATGCCGTTTGGAGTGACGAATGTACCTGCTGTTTTCATGGATTACATGAACCGCATCTTTCAGGAGTTCTTAGATCGGCGTGTGGTGGTGTTTATTGAGGACATATTGATCTATTCGAAGGACGCGAATAAACATGAAGGACATTTGCGCCAAGTTTTACAATTGTTGAGAGAGAAAAAGCTGTATGAGAAACCCTTCCAAGTGTGAATTCTGGCTGGAGGAAGTCAATTTCTTAGGCCATGCTATCTCGAAGGAGGGCATAGCTGTGGATCCGGCGAAAGTGGAGACTGTTTTGGCTTGGGAGCAACCGAAGATGGTGACAGAGATCAGAAGTTCTGTGGATTTAGCTGGATATTATAGACGCTTCATTGAGGGATTTGCCAAGATTGTTGGACCTTTGACTCAATTGACGAGGAAGGATTAATCTTTTACATGGATTGAGGGTGTGTGGTTCCGTAGCGGAATCGTTAGGAACTTGATATCAGGATAATTGTGGTTACTGGATGTTAGGATCTCATTGTCTGTTCCAGTGGGTTTTTCTAAATTTCCACCTTCGATGTATTAGGCCTGATCAACCTAATATTGAGGGGGTGATATTCGGAATCACAGCTGGTTATGGACTTTGATAGAAGGACGGGTAAGATGAATTTGAATTGATTGAGGATTAGTCGGATTTGGGAGGAAAGTTCGTGTTAAGCATTTGATTGTACAAGATTAAGATTTGAACCTTTGGAAGTTGATGATTTTCGTATAGACATTGATTGGTTAGTTCGTGTGATTACTCCAAGTAGAGGTAGACTAAGCCAATAGAATTGATGTTGGAAAATCTTTAAGTATTTTCTCGGAAGTTATGAAGTCATAGGTTATGTGATTTCTGACGTGGGATTATTAGAGATTAGATAGGTTGGATTTAATATCCGGTTATAGATGATTGTTTGATGGTAGCGAGATTGAGAAGAATTAACTCTGAACTAGATTGTTATAGTCGAGTTCGAGGAATAAGTTTTGCTAAGCGTTGGATTAATATGTGGAGACATTATAGTCTTAAGAGATGAATTTTCGCTTGAAAAGTGTTGAATTAATGATTAAGTTGGAGAAAGAAAGTTTTAGCATAAGTTGAATACTTGAGGTTGGTGATATGGATTCCAAGGAAATATGCTGAGATTACTAAGTGAGATTTACTAAGTTGGATTGAAATCTTAGGGTTAAGATTGAATCTTGAGAGCCGAGAATCACGTACGAGTAGGAGATCTTATGGTTGTAGGTGTGACAATAGGAGTTGAATCTTAGAAGATTGAAGACCTGAAGGTGAGTTTCGGGTTAAGACCATTGAGGTGTAGTATAAGAGAGATCCTGAAGTAAAGGAATTCTGGGTGGTGTGGAGTGTTAAGGTCGGTGATCGATTGATGTTGATTATGAGGTTGCGGACATAATGACATGTGATAAGATTTGAATGATGTTAGCATAATAAGTTATGATTATGGATATCAGGATCAGGTGGTGAGTGTGGAAGCATGACGACACTTATCAGGTCGTTTGGGGTAAATGAAGGAGTTATAGTTTTAAGAAACGGATATTCATTTAAGAAGTATTGAAGAATTAAAGGTCATTAGAGGACCAAACTTGGTGAAGGTTTAGGTTTTAAATCTATGAATGTCTGTCTAAGGTGTGTAGGACTTGAAGTTTGTCAGAATTTGATTGAGAAATTAAGAAGTGAATGACGAGATGGTGATTGATCACAAAAAGGAAGGTGTTAGTATTAAGACGAATATCTGAGGTTGTTATATTTTGACGAGTTTCGTAGAGTTTAAGAGTCAATGGCTAGTTAAGTCCCTTGAGGTATAGTTATGATTTAATCTTCTAGAGGATAAGTCTCGATTTGTGCGAAGTGTTAGGGATTTCAGTAAGTGTAAATAGGTTTGAGTGAGGGAAGTTCTAAGGAAGAAGACGATAATAATGGATTGTTAGATATTAAGAAGAGGATTATCTTATAAGTTGTTGATAACTTGATGTTGAAGGGGATAAGATTAGTGAAGGACAAGAAAATAAGGACATAAGTCGATTTTTAATTCGAAGGGTGACTAAGTAGGAGATTGATTTCATTGTGCGAGTGATGATAGTTACGAAGTTAGAGGTGTTTTTAATGGACTAGCGGTTTCCAAGGGGAGGATTCGTCTAGGAGTTATCGAACGGACAAGTGGAGTTTTGGACTGTAGATGAAGATCACGAGGACGAGTTGAGTATTTACCTTAAGATGACAGAGAGGCACCGAGTTTAAGAAGAATTTCGGACGACCGAAAGTAAAGAAGTAAGTGGCTAAGATGGTGCGACTGCACGGAATGCCAACCGATATCATTTCAAGCAGAGATCCGACGCATGTAATCGAGTCAGACGACATGAGGTTGAATGATGTTTTGTCTTTTGAGACGCCGATAGTTAGCAGTGGGGATAGAAGAGTGAAACAGTTAAGGGGAAAGCAGATTGCTTAAGTAAAGATTATGAGGAACAATGACACAGGCACTACTACATGAGAATTGGACGATAAGATCGAGGAACTGTATTCCGG
>NC_080046.1:24185970-24271039 GCF_012489685.1 Lotus japonicus
AACTTCATCTGCGACCTGGCGGTCGGAAATGGTCCTACCAAATCCACACCCCACATGGCGAAAGGCCATGAGGCGCTCATCTTACCAGCTCCCTTGGCGGTGCCTTGGACAAATCCGCAAACACTTGACATTTTTTACACCGTTTTCACAAAGTCCATACAATCCTTCCTGAGGGTGGGCCAGTAGAAGCCCGCCCTTAACACCTTGCAGGCCAAAGACCTCCCCCCGATGTGGCTTGCACATACTCCTTCATAAACCTCAGACATTATCGCCTCATATTTTTCTAGCGGTACACATTTTAACAGCGGCGCCGAAAAACCACGGCGATACAAATGTCCGTCATGAGAGTATAGTGGCTCGCCTCTCGCCGTTTTCCTTCGTGCATTGCTCCACTTCCGCTGGGTCCCCCGCTAAGATGACATATAGGGTCCCATCCACGTCGCTCCCCTGTCCACGCATGCCACGAGCTCGCCTTCAATGCTGGGGAACGCCAGCGTTTCCTGGAATCACACTTCTATTGTTGCCGGGCTTCCGCGTGCTCGCCAATTTGGCCAACGCGTCCGCCGCTGGTTTTCAGTCCGAGGAACATATTCCACCACAACCTTCTTGGAAAAAGTGTCATCAAATATCGCACTCGCTCAGGTACTTGATCAGATTAGGATCTTTGACCTGGAAAGTGCCCTTCACTTGCTCTCCACCAACTGCGAGTCCATTCTTATCAACAAGCTTCCAATCTTTACTTCACGCGCCAACTTCAACCCGGCGATAGAGCCTCATACTCTGCCTGGTTGTTGTGGCCTTGAACTCGAATTTCAGCGATTGTTCCATACTAGATCTCCTGGTCCTTCCAACGTTACTCCCGCGCCACTGCCACTGCTATTGGAGGATCCATCTACAAAGAGAGTCCACTGAGTGTCTACTCTTTCAACCGATCTGGGGTCAACTTCCACCACAAAATCAGCCAGGACTGTGCGCCAACTTGCCTCGTTATCATATTGCAAACCCATATTCGGACAATTCAACCGACCAGGCGACCAATCTGCCTGACAAATCCGGTTTTGCAACACTTGTCTCAGGGTAAATCGTCGCACCCTTACTGGAAAACTCTGAAAGTAAGGTCTTAACCGCCGGCGGTGACGAGGACCGCCCAATGCGCCTTCTCGATTTTCTGGTATCTGACCTCTGCGCCCTGGAGTGTGTGGCTAACAAAATAAATAATCGATGTCGCCATCCACCTCCTGCATATCACAGACTCAGAGCACTATCACTCACAGCAAAATACAAGTGCAGCGGGTGCCCTGCATTGGTTTTGACAGATGGCGGTGATGACAGGAGTTCTTGAGGCGAACAAAAGCTTCCTCACACTCCGCCGTCCACTCAAATGCACATTTTTTCGAAGACACTTGAAAAATGGGAAGATTATGCCAGACTTAGGGAGAAAACGAGATAGAGCTGCTATTCGCCCGTTAAACGTTGGACTTCTTTCACATTAGAGGGCTTTTCATCTGCTGAATCGCCTTGCATTTGTCTGGGTTTATCTCTATTCCCATGGATGTGATCATGAATCTAAAAACTTGCCCCCTGAACACCAAAAGAGCACTTCTCCGGGTTGAGGCGCATATAGTGCTTCCTTATTTCGCCAAATGCTTCTTCCAGATCTTGATGTTGGTCCAACCACGCGCTGATTTAACGATCATATCATCAACATAAACTTCCATGTTTCTCCCACCTGCCCAGCAAAAACCCTATCCATCAATCTTTGGTAGGTCGCCCCAGCATTCATTAATCCAAACGGCATGGTGCGATAGCAATAGTTGACTCTGGCGGTCATGAAAGCCGTTTTGTCCTCGTCTGCCGGGTGCATGCGGATTTGATGATAACCAGAATAAGCATCCATCAAGCTAAGCAGTTCGTTGCCGAGGCACATCAATGAGACCATCAATGCTGGGAAGGGGATAAGAATTCTTTGGGCATGCCTTGTTTAAGTCTGTGTAATCCACGCACATTCGCCATTTTCCATTCGCCTTTTTCACCATCACGACGTTCGCCAACCACGTCGGATATTTCACCTCCTTGATGAATTTGCCGCCAGCAACTTGTCTACTTCCTGTTGAACCGCTTTTCCCTTGTCTCCGCCAAGCGCCGCCTGAGTTGTGAAACTGGCTTGACACTTGGATTCATGCTAATCGATGGCAGATGAAGTTTGTGTAAGATCAAGTTTTGATCTAGTAGTACAACTCTATGTTTTGATGATTACAAGTTAACCTTTTGATATGAACAATTGTGGTACTCTAACGTGTTTTTCTGAGTGTGCTATTTACAGGCTCTGACCCTGACTCAATTTCACACAAATCAGAAGCACTGTGTATAAAGGGTAACCCAAGCAACGCTTTCGCATTCACCATGTTCAGTATGAACAGTGGAAAAGCTTCAGAAGATCTGAAGCTATACAAACTCTGATGAGGACTCAGTCGCTAGAAGCTCTGATGATCCAGAAGTTCTGACAACCAAGAAACACTGAAGGTTCAGATGTTCCGATGGTGTAGAAGACTCTGAAGATCCAGAAGCTGAATAGTGGAAACTCTGAAGTCCAGAAGCAAGAAACTCTGAAGGCCATGTTCTTCCCTCTGAGTTCAGAATCAGAAGATACAATGGTCAGAGGATCTGTGCTTTCCCTCTGACTCTGATCAACCTGCTTCACAAGTTCCAATACGAAGCATTCCTCTGATCAGAAGTCTCCTAGGTTAAAAGGTCAAGTCGCTATCCAAGTACAAAAGCAAGTGTACCTTCCTGACGACCTACCTAACGTTCTCAGCCACAGCAGAAGCTGGATTTTCCAGAACTGCCCTCCAACGGTAGCATTTCCCATGCAACGCTCAACCCTAATCCTTGGAGTATATATAGAGGCTGAAGATTGAAAGAAGCGGCTAGAAGAAGAAAAAAATATACAAGAAGCAATACACACGCGCAAGATATATTCTAAGCTTTCTTTCATCTTGTAATTTATTTTAGTTTACACTCAGCTTATTCAGAAGCAAACCCTTGTAAACACCAACCTCAAACAGTTGTTTGATTTTCCTTTAGGAGATCAAGGTTGATCGGATCCTAGAGAAGACTAAGAGAGTGAATCTTAGTGTGAGCTAAGTCAGTGTAATTGTTAGTCACTTGTAGGTTTCAAGTGCAGTTGTAACTCTTACCTGATTAGTGGATTGCCTTCATTCTAAGAAGGAAGAAATCACCTTAACGGGTGGACTGGAGTAGCTTGAGTGATTTATCAAGTGAACCAGGATAAAATCCTTGTGTGCTTTTCTATCTCTATCTTTTGCACTTAGTTCTCGAAAAGATTTGTTAAAATCTTTAAGGTGGTAGTTTTTGTACTGAAAACGTTATTCAAACCCCCCCTTTCTACCGTTTTTCATACCTTCAATTGGTATCAGAGCGCAAGTTCTGATTACCACACCTAACAGTGTTCAGTGATCCGGGCCGGTGTGAAAAACAATGGCTGCCACCACCAGTGAAACTCAAAGAGATGGTTACAACGCAAAGCCTCCTATGTTCAATGGTCAAAGGTTCGAATATTGGAAAGATAGACTGGAAAGTTTCTTTCTGGGTTTCGATGCAGATCTCTGGGATATTATTGTGGATGGCTATGAGCGTCCAGTTGATGCAGATGGCAAAAAGATCCCAAGGTCAGAGATGTCTGCAGATCAAAAGAAGCTGTACTCACAACATCATAAAGCAAGAGCAATTCTTCTAAGTGCTATCTCCTATGAGGAGTACCAGAAGATTACAGATCGTGAGTTTGCTAAAGGCATTTTTGATTCTCTGAAGATGTCTCATGAAGGAAACAAGAAAGTCAAAGAATCAAAGGCATTGTCTTTGATCCAAAAGTATGAATCCTTCATCATGGAGCCAAATGAGTCCATTGAAGAAATGTTCTCCAGATTTCAACTGCTTGTAGCTGGCATACGTCCTCTCAACAAGAGCTACACAACAAAAGATCACGTCATAAGGGTCATCAGGTGTCTTCCTGAAAGTTGGATGCCTTTGGTGACTTCAATAGAGCTCACGAGAGATGTTGAGAATATGAGTTTAGAAGAACTCATCAGCATTTTGAAATGCCATGAGCTGAAGCGCTCAGAGATGCAAGATCTGAGGAAAAAGTCCATAGCCTTGAAATCCAAATCTGAAAAGGCTAAGGTTGAGAAGTCAAAGGCTCTTCAAGCTGAAGAAGAAGAATCTGAAGAAGCATCAGAAGATTCTGATGAAGATGAGCTGACTCTGATCTCCAAGAGACTCAACCGCATCTGGAAGCACAGGCAGAGCAAGTTCAAAGGCTCTGGAAAGGCAAGAGGAAAGTCTGAATCCTCAGGTCAGAAGAAGTCATCAATCAAGGAAGTCACTTGCTTTGAGTGCAAAGAATCAGGGCACTACAAAAGTGACTGTCCAAAATTGAAGAAGGACAAGAAGCCAAAGAAGCACTTCAAGACCAAGAAGAGTCTGATGGTGACATTCGATGAATCAGAGTCAGAGGATGTTGACTCTGATGGTGAAGTCCAAGGACTCATGGCTATTGTCAAAGACAAAGGAACAGAGTCAAAGGAAGCTGTTGACTCTGACTCAGAATCAGAAGGAGATCCAGACTCTGACGATGAAAATGAGGTATTTGCTTCCTTCTCTACCTCTGAACTGAAACATGCTTTGTCTGATATCATGGATAAGTATAACTCCTTGTTGTCTAAGCATAAGAAGCTGAAAAAGAACTTATCTGCTGTTTCTAAAACTCCTTCTGAACATGAGAAAATCATATCTGATTTGAAAAATGATAACCATGCTTTAGTTAATTCTAACTCTGTGCTTAAGAATCAAATTGCAAAGTTAGAAGAAGTTATTGCCTGCGATGCCTCTGATAGTAAGCATGAATCTAAGTATGAAAAATCTTTTCAAAGATTCCTGGCTAAAAGCGTAGATAGAAGCTTAATGGCTTCAATGATCTATGGTGTAAGCAGAAATGGAATGCATGGCATTGGCTATTCTAAACCAATTAGAAATGAGCCTTCTGTGTCTAAAGCTAAATCCTTGTATGAATGCTTTGTTCCCTCTGGTACCATATTGCCTGATTCTGTACCTGCTGAAGTTGCTAAAAACCCTCTTAAAAAGGGATCTTTCTCTATGACTAAATATCATGCAAATATTCCTTTAAAATATCATGTTGAGACACCCAAGGTGATCAGAACCCTTGGGGTAACTAACAAAAGAGGACCCAGAAAGTGGGTACCTAAGGACAAGATTATCTATGTTGCAGATATCCTTGATAGCTCCACTGAAACACCAATCATGGTATCTGGACAGTGGATGCTCGCGTCACATGACGGGAGAAAAGCGTATGTTCCGAGAGCTGAAACTTAAGCCTGGAGGCGAAGTTGGCTTTGGAGGAAATGAAAAGGGTAAAATTATTGGTACTGGTACTATTTGTGTAGATAGTAGTCCATGCATTGATAATGTTTTATTGGTAGACGGCTTAACACATAACTTATTGTCTATAAGTCAATTAGCTGACAAGGGTTATGATGTTATATTCAATCAAAAGTCCTGCCGGGCTGTAAGTCAGATCGATGGCTCTGTTCTGTTTAACAGCAAGAGGAAGAACAACATTTATAAGATCAGATTATCTGAGTTGGAGGCTCAGAATGTGAAGTGCCTTCTGTCTGTTAATGAAGAGCAGTGGGTATGGCATAGACGGTTAGGGCATGCCAGTATGAGAAAGATTTCTCAGCTGAGCAAGCTAAACCTTGTCAGGGGCTTACCCAATCTGAAGTTCGCTTCAGACGCTCTTTGTGAAGCATGTCAGAAAGGCAAATTCACAAAAGTCCCTTTCAAGGCAAAGAATGTTGTCTCAACCTCAAGGCCGTTAGAACTTCTGCATATCGACCTGTTTGGACCAGTGAAAACTGAGTCTATAGGTGGCAAGAGATATGGGATGGTTATCGTTGATGACTATAGCCGCTGGACATGGGTAAAGTTTCTAACCCGCAAGGATGAGTCTCATGCTGTGTTCTCTACCTTCATTGCTCAAGTGCAAAACGAGAAGGCTTGTAGAATTGTGCGTGTCAGAAGTGACCATGGTGGAGAGTTTGAGAATGACAAGTTTGAGAGTCTGTTTGATTCCTATGGAATTACACATGATTTCTCTTGTCCCAGAACTCCTCAACAAAATGGTGTTGTTGAGAGGAAGAACAGAACTCTTCAGGAGATGGCTAGAACCATGCTCCAAGAAACTGGCATGGCTAAGCACTTTTGGGCAGAGGCAGTAAATACAGCATGTTACATTCAGAACAGAATCTCTGTGAGACCAATTCTGAATAAGACTCCTTATGAATTGTGGAAGAACATAAAACCCAACATTTCTTATTTTCATCCTTTTGGCTGTGTTTGTTATGTTCTCAATACTAAGGATAGATTGCATAAATTTGATGCTAAATCTTCTAAGTGTCGATTACTTGGTTATTCTGATAGATCTAAAGGTTTTAGATTTTATAATACTGATGCTAAGACTATTGAAGAATCTATTCATGTTAGATTTGATGATAAGCTTGACTCTGACCAGTCAAAGCTAGTTGAAAAGTTTGCAGATTTAAGCATTAATGTTTCTGACAAAGGCAAAGCTCCAGAGGAAGTTGAGCCAGAGGAAGATGAACCAGAGGAAGAAGCTGGTCCCTCTAACTCACAAACTCTGAAGAAGAGCAGAATCACTGCAGCTCATCCTAAGGAATTGATTCTGGGCAACAGAGATGAACCAGTCAGAACCAGATCTGCCTTCAGACCCTCTGAAGAGACCTTGCTGAGTCTGAAAGGATTGGTGTCCTTAATTGAACCCAAGTCCATAGATGAAGCTCTTCAGGACAAGGATTGGATTCTGGCCATGGAAGAAGAATTGAATCAATTCTCCAAGAACGATGTTTGGAGCTTAGTGAAGAAGCCTGAGAATGTCCATGTTATTGGAACGAAATGGGTATTCAGAAACAAGCTAAATGAGAAAGGAGATGTAGTCAGAAACAAGGCAAGGCTAGTTGCTCAAGGCTACAGCCAGCAGGAAGGAATAGACTACACTGAAACATTTGCTCCAGTAGCAAGACTGGAGGCAATCAGACTATTGATTTCTTTCTCAGTAAATCACAACATAGTTCTACATCAGATGGACGTAAAGAGTGCCTTCCTAAACGGTTATATCTCAGAGGAAGTCTATGTTCATCAACCCCCAGGTTTTGAAGATGAAAAGAAACCAGACCATGTGTTCAAATTGCAGAAATCACTCTACGGTCTGAAGCAAGCTCCCAGAGCATGGTATGAGAGACTTAGCTCATTCCTTCTGGAGAATGAGTTTGTAAGGGGTAAAGTAGATACAACTCTCTTTTGCAAGACTTATAAAGATGATATCTTAATTGTGCAAATTTATGTTGATGATATTATATTTGGTTCTGCTAATCAATCTCTATGCAAAGAATTTTCTGAGATGATGCAGGCTGAATTTGAGATGAGTATGATGGGAGAATTAAAGTACTTTCTGGGAATACAAGTTGATCAAACACCAGAAGGAACATATATCCATCAGAGCAAGTACACTAAGGAACTTCTGAAGAAGTTCAATATGCTGGAATCTACAGTGGCCAAGACTCCAATGCATCCAACATGCATTCTGGAAAAAGAAGATATAAGTGGTAAAGTATGTCAGAAGCTCTATCGTGGCATGATAGGTTCACTTCTGTACTTAACTGCATCTAGGCCAGACATACTATTTAGTGTTCATTTATGTGCTCGTTTCCAATCAGATCCAAGGGAAACCCACTTAACTGCTGTTAAGAGGATCCTAAGGTATCTGAAAGGCACCACTAACCTTGGCTTGATGTATAAGAAGACATCAGAGTATAAGCTTTCAGGTTATTGTGATGCTGATTATGCTGGAGATAGAACAGAGAGAAAAAGTACTTCTGGAAATTGTCAATTTCTGGGAAGCAATCTAATCTCATGGGCAAGCAAGAGGCAATCAACCATTGCTCTATCAACTGCAGAGGCAGAATATATCTCAGCAGCAATATGCAGCACTCAGATGCTCTGGATGAAACATCAGCTGGAGGATTATCAGATCCTTGAGAGCAATATCCCAATCTATTGTGATAACACTGCTGCAATTTCGTTGAGCAAGAATCCTATCTTGCATTCAAGGGCAAAGCACATTGAGGTAAAGTATCACTTCATTAGAGATTATGTGCAGAAGGGCGTACTTCTTCTGAAGTTTGTTGATACTGACCATCAATGGGCAGATATCTTTACAAAGCCCTTAGCTGAAGATAGATTTAATTTTATTCTGAAAAATCTAAACATGGACTTTTGTCCAGAGTGAAGATAGATCAGAACCTCTGACTATGATACTTCTTGATCAGAAGATGTCTAGTCCAGAAGGTAACTCAATCAGAGTGTGTGTGCCCACTGGTACTGACTCTGAAGCTGAGACAACAACACGTGCGTCAGAATTTCTGATGCATAGTTCCTTGTGCCCGTGTGACAGTCTGTTGTGATTGCGTGTAGATATGCTTATCTTCTGTGTGTGTTTGTGTATTTTACTGTTACTGTCTATCTTTAATTTTCAACCGTTGATCTTAAAGTGCTTTTTGAATCAACAACGGTTATTTGATAAAACCCACTATACACACACGTTCTCTCTCACTTCCGGTTTTCACTCTCGCACTCCCTGCTTTTCAAAACCGCCTCCTTCGTGATTTCTCTCTCGATCTCTCTTCATCCTTCAAACTTCATCTTCTACCTCAAACCTTCAACCTCTTCAAAATGGTGAGACAAACCAGAAGATCTACTGCAGATGCACCTCAGTTCCCTCACATGGTAGTCGGGTTGGCAACGGGTCAACGGGGCTCTGAGAACCCAGCACAAGAACAAGCTCAAGCTCAAGAGGAGATTGTTCCTATTGCAGAACGGGGCTGTGCCGTTCACTGTGTATTTCCTCCTGAGGAACTCCAAGTCCTTGCAGAATGGAGATTCAACCTCGACAACTTGGCTGCAAATGGGTTTGATCTCCGTCCTGAAGTCCAAGCTCAAGGTTGGGGAAACTACTTCAATCGACTTCGAGGACCGGTGTATGAGAAGCTAGTAAAGGAATTCTGGAAGCACGCTGATTGTGATGACACTCAGGTGGTCTCTTACATACTGGGTAGGAAGATCATCATCACGGAGAAGTCATTCGTGAATCTGCTAGGTGCAGAAACTGCTCATGGGTATCGGTTCTCACTGACGGAATCGAAGCTGAAACCCAGAACCAAGGACATCGTCAACAAGGCCCTGTACACCACCTTCAAACCGGGCAAGACGAGCTACAAAGTGATGGACCTTCAACCCAAACTCAGGGTCTGGCACAAGATCCTGCTCAACTGCATCAATCAACGACCAAAGGGCAGTTCTCCAGACTACATCAACTTCAATCAGAAGGCGATGCTGTTCTTCATTCAAGACAAGGAGAAGATCTGCCTTCCCTACTTCCTGTTCTCCTATTTGAAGGAATGCATCCGGAAGTCTCGCACCACCTCCTCCATCAAGTCAGCCATCAAATATATCCCTTTTGGGAGGCTGATCTCAGACTTTCTCATTGAAAGCAACTTGGTGCAAGATTTGATCAATGCTGGTTGCACAGAGGATTTGAGCACAATTGTTAGCGATGTCTTCACTGCCAACTCTCTGAAGAAGATGGGTTTGGTCCAGAAGAAGATTGCTCCTGCTCATGAGGACACATCTTCTGAGATCAGAGGAAGAAGAATGCCTCTGAATGACTACCCTCTGTGGACTCAAGCAGACCATCCTGAAGCCATCAGATGCTATGTTGAAGACCTCAGGGCTCAAGGATTCGAGATTGACCTTGATGATTTCGTCAGCAGACTTCCACCAGCTCCAGAGTTTCCTTCTCCTCCCAAGAAGAAAACCAAGAGGAAGATGGTTCTGGACGAATCCTCAGAGGAATCTGATGTCCCTCTGGTCAAGAAGGCGAAGAGCAAGCCTGATGATGATGATGGTGATGATAGTGAGGATGGTCCTCCAAAGAAGAAGCAGAAGAAAGTCAGAATTGTGGTGAAGCCTACTCGGGTGGAACCAGCTGCTGCAGAGGTCAGAAGGACTGAACCTCCTGCCAGAGTGACTCGATCATCAGCACATACAAGTAAGCCTGCACTTACCTCTGATGATGATTTGAATTTATTTGATGCACTCCCAATTTCTGCCTTACTCCAACACTCTTCAAATCCCCTCACTCCTATTCATGAATCCCAGCCAGCCGCACAAACCACCTCTCCACCACATTCCCCAAGATCTTCATTCTTTCAACCTTCTCCTACTGAAGCACCACTCTGGAATTTGCTTCAGAACCAACCCTCTAGGTCAGAAGATCCAACCTCTCTCCTTACCATTCCATACGACCCATTAACTTCTGAACCCATCATCCCCAACCAACCAGAACCCAAACCAACAGCACCACAACCCAGAACGTCTGATCACTCTGCTCCCAGAGCATCAGCACGTCCTGCTGTCAGAACCACGGATACAGACTCTTCATCAGCCTTCACACCTGTATCCTTCCCCATCAATGTCTTTGACTCTCCTCCCTCCAATACCTCTGAATCACTTAGAAAATTCATGGAGGTTCGGAAAGAGAAGGTATCTGCCTTGGAAGAATATTACCTTACCTGTCCAAGCCCTAGGCAATATCCTGGCCCTAGACCTGAACGTCTAGTTGACCCAGATGAACCTATCTTGGCCAATCCTATCCAAGAGGCAGACCCCTTAGTCCAACAGGCTCACCCTGTCCCTGACCAACAAGAGCCAATTCAACCAGACCCTGAACCTGAACAATCAGTATCTAACCAATCCTCGGTTAGATCACCTCACCCTCTGGTTGAAACTTCAGACCCTCACCGTGGAACCTCTGAACCCAATGCTCCCATAATTAACATTGGTTCTCCACAAGGTGCCTCTGAAGCTCATAGCAGCAATCACCCAGCCTCTCCTGCACCCAACCTCTCCATCATTCCCTATACTCACCTTCAACCCACATCTCTCTCTGAGTGCATCAATATTTTCAATCATGAAGCCTCCTTGAGGCTCCGCAACGTGCACGGTCAGACTGACCTCAGTGAGAATGCTGAAAATGTGGCTGATGAGTGGAACGAGTTGAGCACTTGGCTAGTGGCTCAGTTTCCCGTTATGCTGCAGCTCCTGCATGCAGAGGGACGTCAGAGCATTGAGGCTGCAAAGCAAAGGTTTGCTAGGAGGGTGGCTCTTCATGAACTCGAACAGAGAACCAAGCTTCTTGAAGCCATTGAAGAAGCCAAGAGACAGAAAGAACAAGAAGAAGAAGCTGCCCGTCAAGCAGCAGCTCAGGCTGAACAAGCCAGACTTGAGGCAGAACGTCTTGAAGCTGAGGCTGAGGCAGAGCGACTTGCACCAGTTCTGTTTACTCCTGCTGCTTCTGCTTCCATTCCAGAACCTCAAGCTGCTCAGAACGTTCCTTCAAGCTCTACTCCGACAAGCTCATCCAGACTCGACATCATGGAACAACGTCTTGACACTCATGAATCCATGCTGATTGAGATGAAGCACATGATGATGGAACTTCTGCGCCGTACTGACAAATCTTAGTTTTTAGGATCTCTTCTTTTTCTTCCTTTTCCTTTTTATTTAACGTTGTTTTATTTAAACTCTGCTTATTTACTTACTTTACTTTGTTCATTTGTGATTCTATATGCATATATCTATATATATTTGTGGCACATATGTTTGCAAAACCTGTTTTATTCATAATTGTTCTACGTTTACATCACAATTCTTTCCATCATACATTATTCCCTATATCTAGAATGGAGGATCCTTCCTCATTCTTCTGCATTCTTGGCGCTGCTCCACTCTTTCCTTCTCCAGACGATCCAATGCATACTCTATGTTGCCAAGTTTGATGCTTAGATCATCTTTTTCTAGACTATCTTCTGTCGTCTTAAGTCTCTTTTCCACAGTCTCCTTCTCTTCCAGCAGATTCAGCTCCCGCTGGCAAAGCTCCTGAATCTCTTCCACGAAGCAGAGGAACTCCTTCAGATCTTTCTCCATCTCTGGACCAAGATCTTCTTCAAGCAGTGTCTTCGTCAGCTCTTGTATGGTCTTTGTACCATCGGGATGCCTAATATTGAGGAACATATCTTCCTCAAACGCCTTCCTTCTGAGCTCTTCTAATGCCATTCTGTATGATGCCATTTTTTTTTTTTTCTGAATATTATTCGAGGTGTGAAGCTTACCTTTCTCTCCAACGTTTTTATAGGCTTCACTTTCTCTCTGAAAGTTAATGCTCTTACAGTTTCTCGAGGTTAAGTACTTGGTAACTGACCCTTCTATTTCCTCACTTGACCGGTGGTAAACGTTCATCCCTTGCATTAACTCTTCTATTTATTATCGCCTCACTCTGATTCTTACATCGTCTTCATTTTCTTTCAACTTAGACCTTCTCTAAGGGGGAAGTACCTTGTACTTCAAGCTAAGTTTTTCACACCCCAAGCTTTTTGCTTATGACAAAAAGGGGGAGTAAACCCAGTTTTTGATGTGTAAGATGTGTTAGTGTGACTTATTTTTCTTTTGGAGATTTTAAGAGTTCCACCTTCATGACCATAGATGTGTCACTGGGCAAATACAAGGAATACATTTCACTTCTTCTGAAGTGATTCTAAGTTGACTCTGATACCCAAGACTCTGATACCTTGTCCATGACTCTGATCACTTATGCGCTCTGATTATTCGTTCTTCATCTATGTCATAAGCTTTTCACTCTGAACTCTTATATGATTTAGCTCAGAATCTAGACTTTACTAACGTTTTCATCAAGTATTAGATTCAGGGGGAGCTAAGCTCAGAATCAAGCAGTAACTTGAATTCAGAATGAGCAAGATAAACTATTCACATCAGGATAAGTCTTATTCTATATCTCTAAACTCTGAGTGAATTCAGTTTAATGTTTAAGAATTGTTCATCAAAAATCTTAGTTTTGTCATCATCAAAAAGGGGGAGATTGTAAGATCAAGTTTTGATCTAGTAGTACAACTCTATGTTTTGATGATTACAAGTTAACCTTTTGATATGAACAATTGTGGTACTCTAACGTGTTTTTCTGAGTGTGCTATTTACAGGCTCTGACCCTGACTCAATTTCACACAAATCAGAAGCACTGTGTATAAAGGGTAACCCAAGCAACGCTTTCGCATTCACCATGTTCAGTATGAACAGTGGAAAAGCTTCAGAAGATCTGAAGCTATACAAACTCTGATGAGGACTCAGTCGCTAGAAGCTCTGATGATCCAGAAGTTCTGACAACCAAGAAACACTGAAGGTTCAGATGTTCCGATGGTGTAGAAGACTCTGAAGATCCAGAAGCTGAATAGTGGAAACTCTGAAGTCCAGAAGCAAGAAACTCTGAAGGCCATGTTCTTCCCTCTGAGTTCAGAATCAGAAGATACAATGGTCAGAGGATCTGTGCTTTCCCTCTGACTCTGATCAACCTGCTTCACAAGTTCCAATACGAAGCATTCCTCTGATCAGAAGTCTCCTAGGTTAAAAGGTCAAGTCGCTATCCAAGTACAAAAGCAAGTGTACCTTCCTGACGACCTACCTAACGTTCTCAGCCACAGCAGAAGCTGGATTTTCCAGAACTGCCCTCCAACGGTAGCATTTCCCATGCAACGCTCAACCCTAATCCTTGGAGTATATATAGAGGCTGAAGATTGAAAGAAGCGGCTAGAAGAAGAAAAAAATATACAAGAAGCAATACACACGCGCAAGATATATTCTAAGCTTTCTTTCATCTTGTAATTTATTTTAGTTTACACTCAGCTTATTCAGAAGCAAACCCTTGTAAACACCAACCTCAAACAGTTGTTTGATTTTCCTTTAGGAGATCAAGGTTGATCGGATCCTAGAGAAGACTAAGAGAGTGAATCTTAGTGTGAGCTAAGTCAGTGTAATTGTTAGTCACTTGTAGGTTTCAAGTGCAGTTGTAACTCTTACCTGATTAGTGGATTGCCTTCATTCTAAGAAGGAAGAAATCACCTTAACGGGTGGACTGGAGTAGCTTGAGTGATTTATCAAGTGAACCAGGATAAAATCCTTGTGTGCTTTTCTATCTCTATCTTTTGCACTTAGTTCTCGAAAAGATTTGTTAAAATCTTTAAGGTGGTAGTTTTGTACTGAAAACGTTATTCAAACCCCCCCTTTCTACCGTTTTTCATACCTTCAGTTTGGATCAATTCCAGGCATATCCTTGCAGCTCCAAGCAAACAAATCTAAGTTCTCGCCTAGCAACTTTGTCAGGCGCGTCTCCTGCTCGTCCGTCAGTCTGGTCCCAATCTTCAAAGTGCGATCGCCAAACTTTAGCGCCTTTGTCTCCTCAATTGGCGTGGGCCTGTTAACTCGCCCCTCGCCACGTGGGTCAAGATTTTCATCCGAAGTTTCAATTTCATAACATCTGTGTCCAACCAACGCACTCTTCTTGCCATACAGGTTAAGGCAATTGTTATAACATTCCCTTGCCATCTTCTGGTCAACCTTCAGCTTACCAACCTTGCCATTGCTTAGTGGATACTTGACCGCCAAGTGGGCTGTTGAAATTACAGCACAGAGGCGATTCAATGTATTTCGCCCAATGATGACATTATAAGATGCCACCACCTGGAGGACCAGATACCTTACCTTCAAAACCTTTGCACACTCATCTTCCCCAAATATTGTGTCCAGGTCAATGAATCCTCGCACCATTACTTGCTGTTGGTCAATTCGCAAGTGCACGAATACCTCCGGGTTTTAAATTATCGAACCACAGGGATTGTGAGTGAGAATTATTGATTTAAGCCTAAAGTTTGCAAGTTCTTTAAACAGTAAAATTTAGTAATTGGTTTTGGTTGATTGTGATGAGAGTTTTGCAAAAGAGCAATGTTGATAATGATGTAAATAACAAATGATGGGAAATTGCCTTGGGTGTTTGATCATCTAATCCATTTTAGTCCACCTATCCTATGCATGTGAATCCTTGATTCCACTCTTGTTGTTATAGCCTATGTACTTACTAGTTGATTCCTCATAAAAGTAATTCTCTCAAATTGAAAGTTAAGCTGAATTCCTTGCGTACTTAATCATTCATAAGAGGTATGAAAGCATGATTATTCAGGCCAACAAAACCCTACCCTGACTCTATTCCTAGAAGCAAGTATAGAAGGATCTATTCCAATTCATGTCTCTAAATCATAACAAATTTCCATTCTATTATAATCTAGCCTATAGCAAAGGTGCACCAAAGCTAAACATGCAATAAGGAATTGAAATACAAGATTGAATCAAGACTCATGCATAGAGATAGGATTTATAAACTAAAGTTTCATAGAATCTCTTAACCCAAAGCAAAAAGTAAACTAGCCACTCATGGCTAGTGAATTCATGAAGAAAATGTAAATAAAACCTGAGAAAAAGTACAAGTTGGAAGCCTCCCTTGGCCCCAAAGTTCTCCTCAGCTCTCAAACTTGACCAAAAATGAGTGAAATGACAAAATGTATCAAAGAAATTGGCCTAAGCCTTATTTATAGGCTGAAACTAACGAAACTGGGCGCTCAGGCGCCAATTCAGAGCGCCTGAGCGCCAATTGCATGTTGAAAAACATGCTCTCTGACCCTATTGGCGCCTAGGCGCCCACTCCCAGCGCCTAGGCGCTCTAGCTCGCCTGAAAATGACTTTTTGGCTTCTGAAACTCCTCTTTTCAATTCTCTTTATGTTCTTCATCAATTCCATGCTTCTTGGCCTTCCTTTTCCTTCAGTTTCTGCACTCCAAACCTAACCAACAAGACAAGGAAGATTCTAGAAGCTCCAAGAGCTCATTAGCACAAGTCCCTCATAAAACACAACAAAACCATGCAAGTCCTAAACTTTACTTAAAATGCAAGAAAACTACCTAAAAAACTACTAAATTACCAAAACGAAATAAAAACTAAAGAAAAGAATAAAAATGCATGAAACACTACATGAGACTCAACAAAAAGACTCAAAACAACCAAAGAAATGACCCTAAAAACACTACTAAAATAGGGTCATCACACCACTATACTCAACGACAGTTCGCCCTCGAGCGTAAAAAACACTCGCTTGCCCTCAAGCGCAAGAAATGCTCCCACACAAGTGCTCACAACAAGGAATACTTCACAAAAACAGGGGGACAAAGTAATCACAGCTAGTTTCAAGAGAAAGACCCAACAACCTACTTCATGCCTCTTTTGAAGAGAGAAGAGTGTAGAGTCCATTCATGAGAAGCATTTAGAACTAAAAAACCCTAGGATGAGATGTTCATTTAGTGCACTGAGCACACAAACAAGTTCATAGGTCCTGAATGTCATTCACTCAATAGCAACAAAGATCAAACATGCAAATATTCAAAGAGACTTCCATAAGGGTTGAAACATTGGCTAGGTAATACATGATGGTGGTTGGTCCCTAAAGGAAAACTAGGCTTTCAAGCACATTGAGTGTGGTCCTCTTCCAATAACCCCAGAGCTTACAACATTTTTCTTTGCACAAGTCTCTTGCACCCAACTTTTCAAACCCTTTTTTTTCTTTTTTTCAACTCCAACTTTTGGTTAGGAGTTCTTTTTCTTTCTTTTTTTTTTCCACTGTTCTTTCCTTTGGGGCAAGAGACTATTTCTCATTTTTTCCAGCTCCATACAACACAACAAGGACCATCACTCCCCCAATATTCCAACCAAACATCCATCCCAACTTTTGGCTACAAAAAGATTCTCCAATTAAGCTCAAATGGGACAACTAAGGGCAATGTTCAACCACAAACTCAGAATCTCAAGAAATCCTATAAGTCTCAAGAATAAAACAGAAATCACTAAGCATGCTATGAGTGAAATTAACGCAGAACCAAGAATTGCAAGTGAGTCAGGATCCTCCAGAGAATTTTTATGGTGAAGGGTCAAAGATAGACCCTTAATGGACTCACACCGACTCCTTCTCAAGAGACACTCGGAAGACCGAAGTCTCCTCCTCTCTTCCCCAACATGCAATCACTCATCCCCAAAACAACAACAAGTATTCACCAAAGCATTTTCAAAAACAGCACTAGTAGGGAAGCAAACCTATAGCTAAAAGCATGTAAGTATAGGGAAGTAAAGACCCAAAAATAAAACCAACTAAAACAATGCATGATCAAAAGAAAACAAAATCTATAAATTGAAAATATGCTAAAAATGCATGACCTAAACTAAGAGTAGAGTTACCTCAGCACAATCACTCCATGGGGTCATGGTCACCCCTTCCATCGCCATAATCCGGATGAACTCCGGCATCATGCATCAAGCTCAAGTCTATCATCCCCTGCTCCAAGGTATTAAAATCCAAGGGCCCATTGTACCTGGGGTCTGATGTGCTACCTCCCCTCCAACGGAGGTCAAGATCCCTATGTAGGCGATCTTGCCTCAAAAACATCCGCCCGAAAGCGGCCTCCATCCAAGCAGGAGAAGGGTCAGCATGTGGTGGAGTAACCACCTCATTCACCACCTCAACATCCTCTGCTTCCTCCTCTTCTTCTTCCTCTTCTTCTTCATCTTCCTCCGCTGGCTCCTCAGGATCCTCTTCCTCTTCATCCTCTTGAGGCATCCTTGCTGTCCATTCCTTATAAAGTTGAGTGATCCTCTCCTTACTGAGCAGAGGTGCCACAGGCAACCTCTTCTCAATAACATGGACTGGCCTCCTAGCTCTGTCCCTCACCGCATGAATCAAAGAGCAAATCAAGTGAGGAAAGATGGGCCGATGCTTGTCTTTACTCCTGTTGTAGAGGGAATAAATCCGACCAGCAATGATGGTGGCCACGTCCATAGGATGGCCTCTCACGATGCAATAGATAGCAACCAACGTAACCTCTCTAACTTCAGATTTGTTAGAGCTAGGGATGAGGGAATCCTGCAAAAACTCAGCCCAAACTCTAGCCAGCGGTGTCATATCCTTCCTCCTCACAAAAATAATCTCATCATCAACTGCTTCCCAGTCCCGCCCAGGCCTAACAATCACTGCCTTCATGTCTTCCAAGATCTCCGGTGACTTCTCCTTTAAGAGCTCATGATAAGTATCCTTCTCGGGGAAAAGCTCCTTCTCTTGGTCCTCCGTGAAGAGACCAAGATGCCTGCGAATGACTGCTGGATTGTAGTCAATCACATCTCCCCTGAACCAAGATGAATTCACCGGTGGCCTGGACCTGTCCTCTTGATTGTCACAGTAGGTGTTCGCGTAGAACTCCCTAACCATGACTTCACAAGCAAACGGAATGGGGTTGACCCAATTCTTCCACCTCCTAATCTCCATGGCTTCTTGCATGCCCAAGAGGTCTCTTCTTCTCTCCCGATACAAAACTCCCCGCTCCTTCACACACTCCTTGTGTGCTAGGTGAGCTCGGTAAAACTCCTCCTTAACCGCTGATAGGAAGCGGGAGCGATCAAAACTCCGGGAGGTGGAGGAAGAAGCTGCAGCTCTTGTGTTGGTTCTTGCTCTTTTCACAGGCATCTGCAAAGTTGTTAGCCCAAACACAAGCCACAAACGTTAGAAATGTTAGTTCAAAAATAAAAAGAAAAGAAAGAAGAAACTTTGTACAAAAATAAAAATAAAGAACAACCTAAGAGCACCCAACATGTTTCTTAGTGATTTTGGCAAAGAGAGAAAAACTACCACAAGCACTTGCCAAAAATCGACTAAGAGAACCCATTGAGGCATTCTATCAAACACCTTGTAAGCAAAAGCTAAACTAAACTAATCCACAAAATCCTAACTACCCATTCCTCACAAATCTACAACCCCTTTCTAATTAAGCACAAAATCAACCACCAATGAGTATATACAACCCAAACCCAACTTGCATTAACACAAATCACTCACCCAAACCCCCTTGTAGACATGCATTGCAAATCCCATGAACAAAAATGAAGGAAAGTGAAAGTTGGAACTTACCTTGACTTGAGAGTGAGTGGGTGCAAGTGAAAGGAACTTGAAACAATGCAGAACTTAGAAGCAAATGGGAGAGCTAAAGTGTGTGCAAGTGAGAAATGAGAAGTGGAAATGGGGTTTGGAGAGAGTGGGGTGCGTTTTTTATGAAGGAATGGGAGTAAAGAGTGGGAAAATGAAAAGGTTGGGGTTTTAAAACCCAAAATGTAAGCAAAAACACGTACAGGAGCGCTCGAGCGCTCGAGGGGAACGCTCAGGCGCTCACACCAGTGCCAGAGGCAGTGCCTCTGCCACTAATTGGCGCCTAGGCGCTCCTGAATTAGCGCCTAGGCGCTCAACCCAGTTTTTTCACAAAAATTTTTACTTTTTTTCCTTTTTTTTTGAAATAAACACCTAAAATACTACAAAATTAAAAAATAGTAAATAATAAAATTAAAAGAATGGGTTGTCTCCCATTTAGCCCTAGGTTATAGTCCTAGGTGGACTCTCCTTCCGATGGTGTTAGGAAGGAAATTCCTTTCCATTGATTAACTTACCACAAGTGCAAGGAAGAAACCTTGCACAAAACCTCTGGAGTAAATCCTCCCATGAGGCTATGTCCTCTTGCTCATCAAACCAAGCTCTAGCCTCCCTTGTCAAAGAATGAGGGAAGAGTTTAATCTTCACTTCATCACTTGAAACGCCCTCAATCTTAGCAAGGGTGCTAGCTTGGGTAAACTTCACCATATGAGCATGTAAGTTCTCATACTTGGACCCCCCATACTTGTTACCATTAACAAGCTTGATGAGAGCCGGATGGAACTCATCAATTTGGGCATTAACTTTGGGGATCTCTTCCGGAACCTTCGACCTGCTTCTAATCACATCACAGACAAAGTCATTGTCATGGTTAGTCTCAATCATAGGATTAAAAACAGAAAATCGTACCTTTTCCTTACCAACACGGAGAATGAGGTGACCCTTGTCAACATCAATCTTAGCTCTACCAGTAGCTAAGAAAGGTCGACCAAGAATGAGAGGAATCTTCTCATCCTCCTCCATATCAAGCACAACAAAATCCACGGGGAACACATACTTGTCCACCCGCACCATTACATCCTCCACAATCCCATATGGAGTCTTAAGGGATCGATCCGCCATTTGCAAGGAGAGCATGGTTGGGGTAACCTCTCCTAGGTTAAGCCTCTCAAACATGGTGAGCGGCATCAAATTGATGCTCGCTCCAAGATCACACAAGGCTTCCACGTCCGCCATGCCTTCAATTTCCACCGGAATAGTGAAACTTCCGGGGTCCCTTCTTTTCTTCGGCATCTTCCGCTGCAAAATGGCACTACATTCCTCCGTCATCAACACTGTCTCATCTACTCCCTTCAACCTTCTTCTCTTATGCAGAATATCCTTCATAAACTTAGCATATATAGGCATTTGTTCCAAAGCATCGGCAAAAGGAATACTAATGTGGAGCTTTTTGAAAACATCAACAAACTTTGAAAACTTTTTATCTAAGCTCTTCTTAGCCAATGCTTTAGGGAACGGAACCTTGCTAGTTTCAGGAGTAAGCTCAACTTCCTCTCTCACCTTAATAGGTACAACTACTTCTCCTCCCACTATCTCCTCTCTCTTTTCTCCCTCTGTTTTTTTCTTCAATTCATTCATCACTCTCCCACTTCTAGTGGCTACAACAGAGGCATTCTCTTTCTTAGGATTGGGGATAGTGTCGGAGGGAAACTTACCTTGAGGTCTCTCGGCAATTTGCTTAGCCAGCTGGCCAAATTGATTCTCAAGATTCTTGATAGCCGCCTCTTGATTCTTGTAATTATTCTCCGTCCGGTTGATGAAAGTTTCCACCAACTCTTCTAAGCTCTTCTTGGAACCACTACTTTCACCTTCTCCTCGCTCTTGAGGTTGTCTTGAGCTTTGGCCTTGAAATCCTTGGCTAGGAAATTGTCTTTGAAAACCACTTCCTTGCCCATTATTACCTTGCCTCCAAGAAAAATTAGGGTGATTCCTCCATCCTGGATTGTACGTATTTGAAAATGGGTCATTCCGAGCTTGGCCCATAACCTTCACTTCCTCCTCCGGTCTAGTCTCTGTGCATTCTTCGCTGTCATGTGGCCCTCCAAAAGTCACACACTCCACCTTGGCAACTCGACCACCAATCTTGGTAGTCTTCATTTGATTTTGAATCTCATTCATTTGCTTGGAGAGTTGCTTGTTGGAGGCCATAAGTTGATCATAAGCTTCAACCTCAAGGACTCCTCTTCGGGCTTGGCGATCATTACTAGAGTTCATGGCTCTTATAGCCATCTTTTCAATCAACTCATACCCCACTTGTGGAAGTAAGGCATCGAACTCTCCACTTGAAGCCGCATCCAAACCAAACCTCGAAGAATATTGGAGACCATCATAGAACTTTGCTACTTGCTCAGCTTGAGTAAGGTTATGTTGAGGACACCTCCTCAAGAGCTTCTTGAACCTCTCCCAAGCTTCATAGAGATTCTCATCGGTGGATTGAGTAAAAGTCATGATGTCATTCTTGAGTTTCCTCAAGAGGGCTCTTGGAACAAACCTTGTGGTGAACTTCTCAGCCAAGTCTTCCCAAGATGTAATGCTACCTTGGGGCTGTGAATTCAACCACTCTTCAGCAGTATCCCTCAATGAAAAAGGGAACAAACTCAAGCGGATTGTGTCCGCTGAAACATTCTGAACTCTGTAGGTGTTGCAATTGCGGATAAACCGCTCCATGTGTGCATGAGGATCTTCAAGAGCACCTCCACCATACTGATTTTGGCTCTCCAAGTTGATGAATGCCGGCCTCAGCTCAAAGTTTCCCGTGCCATCGGGGGAAACTATGCTGCCCGGATAATCGTAGCTCATGGCAGCCGAGGTGAGGTCTCTGAGAGAACGATTGGCATTCTCCAATTCTTGCTCTTGAAGTCTTTGAGCAAGAGCCTCATTCACTCTTTCTTCAATGTGGGCTTGCATCTCCTCTTCCGTCATTTGAGCAGCCATGGCTTCAAGCCTTTGTTGGGCTCGACGACGGCGAAGAGTACGTTCAGGCTCCGGATCAAACAGCAATGGATCCGTGCCAAGCCTACTGTGCATAAACTGAAATCACAAAAACAGAGAAAAGGTTAGTAACACCTATTCAATGCAATGCTTAGTAAAACAAACAAACAAACAAACTCTTTAACTTAAACCGAAAACCACAAACAATCCCCGGCAACGACGCCAAAAACTTGTTGGTCAATTCGCAAGTGCACGAATACCTCCGGGTTTTAAATTATCGAACCACAGGGATTGTGAGTGAGAATTATTGATTTAAGCCTAAAGTTTGCAAGTTCTTTAAACAGTAAAATTCAGTAATTGGTTTTGGTTGATTGTGATGAGAGTTTTGCAAAAGAGCAATGTTGATAATGATGTAAATAACAAATGATGGGAAATTGCCTTGGGTGTTTGATCATCTAATCCATTTTAATCCACCTATCCTATGCATGTGAATCCTTGATTCCACTCTTGTTGTTATAGCCTATGTACTTACTAGTTGATTCCTCATAAAAGTAATTCTCTCAAATTGAAAGTTAAGCCCAATTCCATGCGTACTTAATCATTCATAAGAGGTATGAAAGCATGGTTATTCAGGCCAACAAAGCCCTACCCTTACTCTATTCCTAGAAGCAAGTATAGAAGGATCTATTCCAATTCATGTCCCTAAATCATAACAAATTTCCATTCTATTATAATCTAGCCTATAGCAAAGGTGCACCAAAGCTAAACATGCAATAAGGAATTGAAATACAAGATTGAATCAAGACTCATGCATAGAGATAGGATTTATAAACTAAAGTTTCATAGAATCTCTTAACCCCAAAGCAAAAAGTAAACTAGCCACTCATGGCTAGTGAATTCATGAAGAAAATGTAAATAAAACCTGAGAAAAAGTACAAGTTGGAAGCCTCCCTTGGCCCCAAAGTTCTCCTCATCTCTCAAACTTGACCAAAAATGAGTGAAATGACAAAATGTATCAAAGAAATTGGCCTAAGCCTTATTTATAGGCTGAAACTAACGAAACTGGGCGCTCAGGCGCCAATTCAGAGCGCCTGAGCGCCAATTGCATGTTGAAAAACATGCTCTCTGACCCTATTGGCGCCTAGGCGCCCACTCCCAGCGCCTAGGCGCTCTAGCTCGCCTGAAAATGACTTTTTGGCTTCTGAAACTCCTCTTTTCAATTCTCTTTATGTTCTTCATCAATTCCATGCTTCTTGGCCTTCCTTTTCCTTCAGTTTCTGCACTCCAAACCTAACCAACAAGACAAGGAAGATTCTAGAAGCTCCAAGAGCTCATTAGCACAAGAAGTCCCTCATAAAACACAACAAAACCATGCAAGTCCTAAACTTTACTTAAAATGCGAGAAAACTACCTAAAAAACTACTAAATTACCAAAACGAAATAAAAACTAAAGAAAAGAATAAAAATGCATGAGAATGCATGAAACACTACATGAGACTCAACAAAAAGACTCAAAACAACCAAAGAAATGACCCTAAAAACACTACTAAAATAGGGTCATCACTTGCTCTCCTGTAAAACCCACCAAGGTTCCCGCATATGGAGTCAGATCGCATCGGAGAAGGCGGCAAAGAAGTGTGAGTAGCTTGTACTCCCGCTGTTCGCATCGGAGAAATCAAGACAACTCGCTGAGGCCGCCGAGGCGGCGAGGTTCGCCGTCGCACCGGCGAATGATGCTGCTTCCTGCGTCGAGTCCCTTACAATTGGTACCTACCTCCTATTTATAGAGCTTGGGTACTACCTATTGGGCCAATTGGGCCTCTGAAGTTGAGGCCCAACTTTGGGCCAGGCTCTCGCCCTTGGGCGGGCCGAACCCTGGGCGTCGCCCCTCTAGGGGCTCGCCCAGTCCAGTTCAGTTGAAGGAACTTTAGGATTTACGGAGCAACTGTGTGTGGAGAACCTAGACCAAGAGACTAGAACAACTCGAGGTTAGGGCAACTTACTTGCTAGCTAATGTCACTAGGCGTCGATTTATTCGACTTGGTTATTGTGTTGATATTGAATATTGCTTTGATTTGATTATTGCTTGGACTGAGAAAATGATTTATGGAGGCTTCGGCCGAGTGAACTTATATGAGACGTGTGTCTCCGTTTTCTGAGAGGCTTCGGCCGTTTACTGGTTTCTGTCTTATCCCTTTCTAGTGGATGTGACAAGGTTATGTTTACACCACTGCCATATTGATTCATCGCTCGATAGAGCTTTATGTATTTGCGTTTATGATTAAATTGTGCTGACTATATTCGTGCATTTTGATGCCACTTTTGGAGTGTAGAATACACTTACCTTCGTCATGACAATGACGGGTTTGGTTTGGGGATGTTTGTTAGGTCGAACCAAGGTTCGAACCTTCATTGTTTTAGGGGATCTAGTGTTTTCTCGGGGAGTTGTTTGGGTTTGATGGGAACTTTGAACTTATAGAGTTTTGGACCGAAAATAATCATAATCTGTTTTATGTAAATAAATCCATAATATATTTATTAAGAATATAATGCTTTTAATTAATGACGATGATTCAACGGAAAAGACTTAGGAATGAAAGTGAGTTTGGAAAACGGGAATGGGTCGGTGATCCTAGCTTTGGGAACTTTATTTTGAAAGGTGTTGGAAATGAAAACTGAACTTTGGAATTAACGACATAATGGACTAACTTACGATGGAACATTTTACCTAATAAGAGAACTATTTTTAAGGGAACTCATTTTATGGAAAAGAATTTGAAGACGGGCTTTAGCCAAGGGTCTGGGCGTTAGTAAGGTACCTAGTAGAGTACTCTTGGCACAACAGGAAGTGACGGTCAGCCGCGTAGAGTTATATCGTTCCTGTTGATGTCTGGCGTAGCAAGCAGGATGGTTAAACCCGTAGGGTCACAACCGACTTGACTATAGCCTAGGTTTCTCGTTGTAGAAGCCTCTGGTCAATGAACCAATTTTTTCCTGTGAGGACGAATCGTTGTTTTGCTAATCATATTGCACACATGCATACACGCGATGAAGTGCCAAGTGGAGTACTTCGGTGTAGCAGGAAGCAACGATCAGCCGTGTAGAGTTGAATCGGTCCTGACTATACCTGGCACAACAGGATGTAACGATCATCTGTGTAGAGTTGTATTGCTCCTGTTGAGGTCCGGCATAGCAAGCAGAAATGGTCGAACCGTGTAGAGTTGGATCGTCTTGACTATGGCCAAAGGTGATAAGCGACGCCCGAGCAGAAATGGTTAAACACGAGGCTAGTGTTACGACCGTCTCGAGGTGCCCAGCCTTTAAGTGGCAATACCGTTGGTTTGTCCCGTCGCCAAGCAGAGTGACATTATTCGGATTTGTGCCAGCATATGCTGCATTGGCACACAATGCATCTTATTATGATTGACGTTGTATGACACATCATGCACTCTAACTATAGTTGTTGAGATCTGATGATTTGATGTTGATAAACATCGTTATGTGTTTTGATGATTGAATTGTGTAAGAGATTCGATAACATGCTATGTATATACCTTAGGGTAGGCAATACATAACTTATACGTATATATACAACATATATATATACCCCCTTTATCGCATGTTGATTGTATATCTAATGTATTCTGTAAGTTGACCCTAGCGCCTTGGCTTTGTTTGTATGTTTGTGTTTGGGCGGTCGGCCTGCTGCCAGGCGTCCGTCAGCCGGTTCGTGATGATTCGTTGTGCGGGAAAGACCCGGAGCGAAATGACTATTACTGAAGCTTTCGACGAGGACCCGGACTTCATGCCTGATCGAGGGAGGGTCGATGATAGCAGTGTGGGATATGGGTGGTTAGAGTCTTTTGAGTTGGTTGTTACTGTCATAGCTCTGATTCGTCATTCATATTTTGGGGCAGGGTAGGTCCCCGACACGTTACTTTCGTGTGGTTCTCCGTAGTTGGGAATCACATGGAGTAGTCGGTTGTAGAGGTCTAGAGGAGGACATCTGGGGCTGACTATTTCCTCCTGTCACTTGTATTATATTTCGAACTAATTATGCTTTCTGAAAACTCGTAAACCTTGCCGTCACTAGAGGATACTCATGACGATGCTTTTAGTTACAGCAGGACTGTAATAGTATTGTATATTAGTTTATGCCTGTCTATTTACTTGAAGTAGTAACATGAGACTAGGATTTTATGATGTTTACTCGCATGCAAGTAGAGATTATGATTAGTGGAACATAGGTCTGGTTAGGACTATGGACCATGAGAACAGTGGTTCCGTTAGAGACAAAACGGATAACTTGCACGCGAGGGTGAATGCGGTTTGAACCGTGATGTTATGACTTGTGGGTGTCTGACCCATGGTGTGCTGTGGTCGTTCCAAGGAACGCCATGATGTTGTGAGCTTTGCTCGTGGTGTTGTTCGTCTGCTGGACGAATGGTGTTGGATCCCAGGTGAAAGGTGGTTGTGTGAAAAGTGAAGACGCATAGACTAACTGAAACTTAGGCTATGTGATTAACCTTATCGATAAAATTCCGTTGAATATATTTTTGGAATATCTAGTTGTTCATAACATGCTTAGACAGGAACTACTTGAGAGTCAGAAGTTGACCCTCGCTATTTGTTATTTGTTGTTTGGGCGCTTAACGCCAACAGATGGTGATTCTGGACGAGCTGGTGGATCAGGACTGGGAGATTTATCTCCCTAGTTTTGATGATGACTCAGCCTGGGGCACCGACTAACACCAGGTGAGGAATATATATGTCGGCGGCGCTATCATCTTCAAGCATGACCTGAGTGGACAGATTGTGGTGACTCAGCCCCTCAAAGGAAGGATTCGGTTTCCTCATGCACCTTCCTGATTTGGACTTCCTGTGGAGGTTGCTAGCAGTACGGAGTCCGATCCAGAGGAGATTCCGATTTATGAACCAGGCGAGGGAAGCGAGCCTTCGGTGAACTCGGAGTATCGTAACCCTGCGGAGGGACTTCTGATACCAAAGGAGGAGCCTATGAGCCCAGTGGCACCACCCGAGTATAGACTCGATGAGGGACTCAAGGATCTTGCACCCGAGGTACCAGATGTGCCGCCAGGTTTCAAATGGACTATAGAGGAGTTAAAGCAGTGGAATCTGGACATGCAAGCGAAGATTCAACAGGGAGCAGAAACGCCAGATCCTTCGAATATGTGGGCTGGACACTATGCAGACTGTAATCAGGACCATGGGTGGAAATGAGAGCGTTGATTTATCTTTAACGTTTAGTTTGCAAGTACTTTATTTTGAATTCTTGATGTAATCAAATCGACGAGTATTACAATGTGATTTGTTTACACACCTGGGTGTGGCCACGGATTTTATCTATTTATGAAGTTTAATTTTAGATATGTCGATTATCTTGGTTAAATGATTCCGCGCGTTTTTGAAACTAATGGTTATTGAAGAGTTTTACGTAAAAGGAACTTTTACCACTAAGTAAAGATTAATAAATTAATCGGCGAGAAATTCTTTACGAAAATTATGTTATTTGGCTTTTCGTGACGTTTGAGAAATCGGGGCGTTACATTGTGGTATCAGAGCTCCGGTTGAGAAAACCAGAGCACTAGGGTTTGGGGCACACGAGTTGGTACTCGTTACTTTTTGTTTTAAGGTGTTTTGAAAGTTTTCCGCAGTGAGGATGGGTAGAATTTTGTGTGCTAAGATGTTTGAAGTGTGATCTTATTTGGAGTGGAGTATCATTGCCATGATGCTTTGGTTGAAATTTTTACTGTTAGATGATCTCTCTGACTGAAGAACTGACGTTTGGTTGTGGTTTTATCAACAAGCAGGTTTGACATCATGCCTCCTAGACAGGACCCAACCAACGCTCAGCTCGCTCAGGCCATGGCTCAATTGGCCCAAGTGGTGGCTCAGCAGGCCAATGCTAGTGTTACGATGGCTGCTGCACAAGCTCAGAGAGAGGCTGGAGAACATGCCAGGAGGGCGCAGAGGTTGGAACGAGAGCTGAACCAGGATCAGGTCAGGATGAGAACTGATTTCAATTGGCAGAACCCGCCAAAGTTTGAAGGGGAAGCTGAACCTGAGAAAGCGGATCTTTGGATTCAAGAACTGGAAAAGATTTTTGAGGCTTTGCACACAACTGATGGAGAGAAGGTGAATCTTGCTACCTTCATGCTGAAAGGGGATGCAGAGTACTGGTGGAGGAGCACCAGTGTAACACCCCGATTTCGGTGGCGTCACTTTAGTAACCAAAAGAAACTTAAAGCGGAAAAACATGGATTATTTTTTTTTTTCGTCGATAGTACCATCGAAGACTGGAAGAAAATAAAACTCTACAACAAAAGCTAACAGAACGAATGTACATAATATAAACACAGCCCCCGCTGTAAGTAGTAAACCATGTCACGAGTAAACCTCCAGTGACGGGAAGTAAGAAAAGGTAACGCCCGTAGGCAAAAGTACAAACCAAAAGAAAGGTCAAGTGTCCGCAACACTATCCCTCAAAAATGAGAATAAGGCAGCCCAGATGGCCTAAAACAAGACCTCCTAGCCCAACCGACTCTCTGTAATTCCAGTAGAGGAACCACACAAAAAGCTATAGGTGGGAAACTACCCTGTTCCCAAAAGAAAACATAACGGTCAGAGCTAAGACTCTACTCCTACACTAATCCTATCTCGAGGAGCTCACACCAGCACTAAAACCTACATGCTAGCATGATCGTCGTCCGAATCTGAATCCAGAACGACCTAGTCTATGTACACCATCCGTCCTCCTCTCGCAACCGCGACGCGCTCCGATTCCAGCATCTCAACCCTAGTTCCCCCCCGAAGGGTGAACCATCGTGAACCAGCCCGCCAAAGACATCTGACAAAGGGCGTAGTCCGCCAAAGCACACACAGAAGACGCGAGGGTCAACTCCAAAGAATTATGTAAATAATACCACCAATAGATATAGATAAGAGAATAGCAACTTAGGCTTATAGCTAGGGATAACATCCTAGGGTTGTATATTTCACAATGAATATAAACGCAGTAATAACAGATAGCATGCATCAAATAGGATTAACAATTATCAATCACACTCAACAACTAAGTCAGTATGCATGTTGCATGAAATGCAAATGACGGTTAACCCAGTTAACCAAATGCATTCCGGAAACGGATGGACATCAACGGATCAATCCTAGCACCAGCAACGGTGGGACCATTTCCGCCCGCGTGCCTCTTACACCACACAAAGGTAGCCAGATCTGCTACTAAGAGTCGCCTAACAGCGCTCTTACGCGGAAATCCGGGTCTTATGACCATTTTGGAATCCACCGAGGTCCGGTATCACGCCGTGTATTAACCTCCTATGTATGCATGAGTGCAATGTGATTAGCCAAACAACGTCTCCGACCTCACTCGACACGTCGCCACGTGTTCTAGCTAAATTAAAGTCTCTAAAAGCTTACCCTAAGGTAAAAGTCGATTTCTGCGACAAAATACAATAACCATAAAATGAGTGCAACCACTCACGATAACTCTTCGAGTCATCAATGCTCTCACGAAGTCTCACGCTTCAGTGGAGTTTCACACATTCACAAAGTCTCACGCTTCAGTGAAGTTTTATGCTTTCACGGGGTCTCACGCCCCAGTGAATTTACACACTTGCACGAAGTCTCACGCTTCAGTGAAGTTCCATGCTATTCACGAGGTCTCACGCCTTAGTGAAGATCCATGATTTCCACAAGGTCTCACGCCTCAGTGGAGTATCCCGCATTTCACAAGGTCTCACGCCTCAGTGAAGCTTCATGCTGTTCACGAGGTCTCACGCCTCAGTGAAGATCCATGCTTTCCACAAGGTCTCACGCCTCAGTGGAGTATCACGCATTCACAAGGTCTCACGCCTCAGTGAAGCTTCTCGGCTCATCCCTTGGATGGCTAAACAAACTGCTCAAAGAGCGAAGGAGTATCAACATACTCAGAAACCTACAATTCTCCCATAACTTGGATTCGACGACAATTCTCCTTTTCCAAAACTAATATTCAATCCTAAGCTTGCATCCGAGATTGTTATCATTATTTAAAGGTTTAGAGGTTGTTTAATATCTTATGAATTTTCCTTGTAAAAATAGTTTCCTTTTAGTCTTATCGTATTTCCTATAAGTTTTCAAAGATCCCATAATCCCAATGTAATCCCCAGAGAATGTCTAGATCCACTTAAAACACTAACAAGGCCCGAACTCCGTTTGTCCCATCAAACTTTCACAAACTCTTATAAAAATTCGGCATGACTTGCCCGTTATCCTCACTCTTCAGTATCACAGATATAAGGGGAATAACATAGTTAAATCAGCGCAATCCAATAAGCATAAACAGCATATTCCAACACATCCTAGATTAACCATTTAGAACAAAACATGTGAATCATTTAGCACACAATATCAAGGCATCATGAAATCAACAAGCTCGGCCGAGGCCTCAGAAATCATTTCAGACATTTAGAAATTAAGTGCATAACACATAAATCAAGTCGAATTCGTCGACACCTAAAACATTATCTAGTAATTCAGAGAGTAGCCCTCACCTTAGCCAATTTCCAGGATTATCTTCGAAAGTTCCTTCACAATCCGCTCCTAGTTCTTCAGGAAATTCCTCAAAAGAACCTTTAGAGTAAAAACCACAGAATTCCATCAAAATCTATCAGAAACTCAGCAATCAATGCTCACTAAGGTTACACGAAGTAGCATATACTCCGAGGTACGATAATCTAGCGCGAAAGGACAAGTTTTCGAAAAAGAATTTTCTTCCTCCTCCTAGGGTAGCTCTCGGCCACACATGGTAATTGTGTGTGTCGATTTTTCTTCGATCAAACTTGGTTCCTATGCTATCATTAGCCGTAACTAAGGGTATTCTAAACTCGGAAAAATTATCGGATCGAAAACTGTCGCAGGGGTATTTTGGTCAATATTTTAGCTCAGAAATTCAAAACTGAAATTTCGAAAAGCAAATTGGATAGGGACGTCACCAACGACGTTTATGACAACTAATCCTACTAGCACTAAGCTAAGGCGATAGTTTTCAGTCCAAAGGTTGAGACTTTGCTTAAAAATGGGTATTTTAAGCAGAAATTGATTCCGGCGGAGTTCCGGCGACATAACGGAAAAACTAATCCGACAGAAGTGCTCTTGGGCACGTAAGGAAGATGTTTAGAATAAAAAATGAAGTATTCAGGATAGTTTTGCAAAAACCTCAAAACTAAGAGTACAGAAGGACATAGAGAAAAGCTATGGAAAAGACGATCATAGGTAAGGATTAGCGACTATACCTCGACACCTTGAAGTAGCAACTGTCGGATCAACGATCAAGCAAGAAATCAAGAAAATCTTCTTCTCCTCCTCTCCTCTTGGCCGCGGCTTGTGTGTGTGTGTTTGTGAGGTTTTGTCTCAAGCTTCAACATATATATATAGGGAATGAAATGGAAGATATTTAGCAAGGATCGGATAAGTATGAATAGATATTTATCAAGATTGGATAGGTATGAATAGATATTTATCAAGATTGGATAAGTATGAACAGATATTTTGAGAAGATATTTTGTAAACTGGTACAGATTTGTTTAGATATCGGAGGATTTTGCTCATAGAGTTAAGATAAAAATATGAGAGCGATTTTCGATTCTTCCTTCTGATTCCAACGTATTTTAGACACGATATTCTCCCCGCTGAATCTTCTAATTCTTCAAAGAAATATCGGTATGATTTTTGGTTTTCGAGGCTTGTTTTTTTAATGCTATATATAGAGGTTGGCAAAATGCGGGAAAATGAAAGTTTCGTGATTCCGATATTTCCGGCTTCATTCTCCATGAATTCTAAGATAGGTTTTGGCGACATAATACCAAAACTCAACAGAGGTTTCCTTGTATTTTAGGTGGCTAATGCAAAGTCGGTGTAAAAACTATTTTACCCGATAAGTTACTTTTTGCATCGAATGTCGGAATAGAAAACTTCCTTCTGAAGAAAGATTGAAATCATCAAGAGAAATGGGTGTACGCGTGTAGAATCTTCATTTGAAGCTCTGAATAGAAAAATTCTTCATCGTCGGTTGATTCTAGGGTTTTGAAATACCAGGGTTTCAGTTTCGACAAACTTCCGATGATTGGAATCGGACGTTCGTATATCCTAGAGTTTCGCCTCGAAACGATTGTGATATATGGAAAAAGAGAAGTTCTAACATTTCTCTGAAGATTTTTGGAATTAATTCCTACAGTGTTCCAAGGGTGGAACACAGTTTGATTTCCTAAGGTTCTTGTCCTAGGTTTTAAAACGAATATTAGTCGTGCTATAACTTAAATCGACTTCGATACAATCCTTTGACTTTTCCTGAACTTTCTCCTTCATAAATTTATTCCATTCGATAAACTCTTGTTCAGGTTTTCCGTTCACGATACGTCAAACCTAATCGTAAATGGAAATCTCTTCCACTTATTCTAAGCTTAAAACTTGGGTCTTACAACCAGGCTGTTGATGACGACTAACCAGGTGGCTATTACCTGGGATTCATTCAAAATGGATTTTCTGAAAACAAGTACTTTCCAGAGACTGCAAGAGATGATATGGAGAACCGTTTCCTCAGACTGAAACAAGGAAGCATGACTGTTGGAGAATATGCAGCCAAGCTGGAGAGTCTGTCGAAGTACTTTCGCTTCTTCCGAGTACAAGTTGATGAAGGGTATCTCTGCAACCGTTTCATGATTGGTTTGAGGGATGAAATTGAGGAGTCCGTCAGACCTTTGGGAGTCAGAGTATTTCAACAGCTGGTTGAGAAGTCTCGCGAGGTTGAGATCATGAAGAATCGTCGGGGAAACCGACAGGAAAGTGGAGGGCCGATCAGGTCTGGTCAGAAACAAGCTGGGAAGACTGAAAAGGGTAGGGCTGGTCAGAAGAAGCCTTATCAGAATGCAACTGGCAGGACATCATCTACCAAAGTCGGAGCAAAAACTCCGAGAGAAGATGTTACTTGTTTCAAGTGTAATGAGAAAGGGCACTATGCCAATGAATGTGGGAAAGAGATTACTTGCTGGAAGTGCCAGAAGACGGGGCACATCTCGACAAACTGTCCTGATGCGCCAAAAGCTGAACCTGTGTTGAATGCGGCAAGGGGGAAACGTCCAGTTGCTAAGGGACGTGTCTTTGCTGTTACTGGCAAGCAAGCTGAGGGTGCTGAAGATCTTATTCAGGGTACGTGTACTATTGCTGGTATCTCCTTGATGGTTTTGTTTGACTCGGGTGCTACGCACTCGTTTATATCTGATGAGTGTGCGAAGAAAATAGGGTTGCTAACCTCAGAGTTACTTTTCGATATGGTGGTGACAACCCCTGCTGCCGATCGCTTAGTTACTCACACGGCATGCTTGAAATGTCCGTTGGTTTACGAGGATCGGAAGTTCCTTGCAAACCTTATATGTTTAGGGCTTAAAGAGCTCGATGTGATTCTGGGGATGGACTGGTTGGCGCAATATCATGTTCTTTTGGATTGTGCTAACAAGGCCGTGGTATTTCCGGATTCAAGCGTTACAGATTATTTGAATTCGTACCATTTGAAGAAGGGTTCACCGGCATTCGTGAACTCTATCGTGGCGGAAGCAAGGAACGATGATGATGTACGGAACATCTCGATAGTGCAAGACTATGTGGATGTTTTTCCGGAGGATGTGCCTGGATTGCCACCAGTAAGGGAGACGGAGTTCTCCATTGACATCATGCCCGGCACGGGACCGATATCGATGGCGCCGTATCGGATGGCACCAGCAGAGTTGACGGAGTTGGAAAAACAGTTGGATGATCTCTCTTCAAAGGGATTTATTCGACCGAGTGTGTCTCCTTGGGGAGCGCCAGTGTTGTTGGTAAAGAAGAAGGACAGGAGGTCCAGGTTGTGTGTAGATTACCGACAACTAAACAAGGTGACAGTGAAGAATTGTTATCCGATGCCTCGGATAGACGACTTGATGGACCAACTTCGGGGAGTAGTTGTTTTCTCGAAGATTGATTTGAAATCAGGGTATCACCAGATTCGGGTGAAGGAGGCTGACATTCAGAAGACAGCATTCAGAACTCGATATGGGCATTATGAATATCTCGTGATGCCATTTGGAGTTACTAATGCACCCGCAGTGTTTATGGACTACATGAACCATGTGTTCAGGCCATTCTTGGACAAGTTCGTGGTGGTGTTCATAGACAATATTCTAATTTACTCGAAGAGTAAAGAGGAACACGAGGAGCATTTATGTCAAGTGCTAGAGGTGTTGCGGAAGAAGGAACTCTATGCTAATGGAGGAAAGTGTGAGTTCTGGATGGAGGAAGTGAAGTTCCTTGGTCATGTCATATCTAGCAAAGGTGTGGCAGTGGACCCCAGCAAAATTGAATCAGTTTTGGCATGGGAACAACTGAAGACAGCAAGTGATATCAGAAGTTTTGTTTGGCTTGCTGGCTACTATCGGCGTTTCGTGAAGGATTACGCCAAGTTGACTTCACCGTTGACTCAGTTGACAAAGAAGGATCAACCGTTTGCGTGGACGGAGAAGTGTGAGGCTAGCTTCCAAGAAATGAAGAAGCGGTTGACCACCGCACCCATACTAGCTTTGCCAAAGGAGGGAGAACCATACGACGTGTATTGTGATGCGTCGCATGATGGTTTGGGTTGTGTGATGATGCAAGAGAAGAGGGTGATTGCTTATGCTTCGCGACAGTTGAAAGTCCATGAGAAGAATTACCCTACGCATGATTTGGAGTTGCCTGCTATAGTGTATGCTCTCAAGATCTGGAGACATTACTTGTATGGCAGTACGTTCACGATCTATAGTGATCACAAGAGTTTGAAGTACTTGTTTGATCAGAAGGATCTGAACATGAGGCAGAGACGGTGGATGGAGTTTCTGCAAGACTATGAGTTCTCATTACAGTATCATCCGGGGAAGACCAATGTTGTAGCTGATGCTCTGAGTCGAAAGGCTATACATGTATCCTCGTTGATGGTCAAGGAGTTAGAATTGTTGGAGGCTTTCCGTGATCTGAGTTTGAATGTTGAACTCGCACCGGGGAAGCTGAGCTTTGGAATGGTGACAGTGTCTAGTGGACTCTTGGATGAGATAAAGTCGAAACAAGAGACCGATGAAGGGTTGATTGAATGGCGCAAGCTTGTGGCACAAGGAAAAGCGTCTAAGTTCGCTATTGGGAACGACAATATTCTGCGTTGTAAGGGACGAGTTTGTGTACCCAATGATGCAGTAATGAGGAAGCTGATCTTGGATGAAGGTCACAAAAGCAGGTTGAGTATTCATCCGGGGATGAATAAGGTGTATCAGGACTTGAAACTTCATTTCTAGTGGCCTGGGATGAAGAAACAAGTAGCTGAGTATGTGTCGACATGTTTGACGTGTCAGAAGGCGAAGGTGGAACATCAGAAACCAGCAGGGAAGCTACAGTCTTTGGATGTTCCGGAGTGGAAATGGGATAGCATTTCCATGGACTTCGTGACGGCGTTGCCGCTTACACGGAGGAAGTTCGATGCAATTTGGGTTGTAGTTGACCGATTGACGAATACTGCTCACTTCGTGCCAATCAATCTGAACTACAAGGTAGAGAGGTTGGCGGAGATCTACATTGCTGAGATTGTACGCTTGCACGGTGTGCCATCTAGCTTTGTGTCGGACAGAGACCCGAGGTTTACCTCGCGTTTCTGGGAAGCTTTGCAGCGGGCTTTGGGAACCAAGCTGAATTTGAGTTCCACTTTTCATCCACAGACGGATGGGCAAACCGAGAGGACTATCCAATCCTTGGAGGATTTGCTAAGATCTTGTGTACTGGATCACAAAGGCAGCTGGGATGGGATGTTGCCATTAATCGAGTTCACTTACAACAACAGCTTTCATGCAAGCATAGGGATGGCGCCTTATGAAGCGTTGTATGGTCGGAGGTGCCGTACACCCTTGTGCTGGCATCAAGATGGGGAGAACTTGATTGTTGGACCTGAATTAGTTCAGCAGACCACAGAAGAGGTGAAGCGAATCCAAGAGAAGATGAGGGTTTCGTAGAGTCGTCAGAAAAGTTATGCTGACAATCGCAGGAAGGAGTTGGAGTTTCAAGCTGGAGATCATGTCTTCTTGCGGGTTACCCCGATGACAGGTGTCTGAAGGGCGATCAAGTCAAAGAAGCTTACTCCAAAGTTTATCGGACCGTACCAGATTACGGAGCGTGTTGGACCCGTGGCGTATTGGATTGCCTTACCGCCGTTTCTATCCAACATACATGATGTGCTGCATGTGTCGCAACTTCGGAAGTATATGGCTGATGATTCTCATGTGATTGAACCGGATGATATTCAGCTGAAGGATGATCTAACGATGGAGATGCCGCCCATCAAGATCGTCGACAAAAGCACCAAATGCTTGAGGAACAAGGAAGTATCCTTAGTGAAGGTTGTATGGAATCAAGCTACGGGCGATGCGACTTGGGAATTAGAGGATAAAATGCGGGAATCACATCCCGAGTTGTTTGTAGACCCTTAAGTTTCGAGGTCGAAACTATTTTAAGGGGGGGAGTATTGTAAGACCCGGTGATTTATTTATGTTTTGTATTATTGAAGAATAATATAAAGTACGATGTTTTATTCGGTAAGGAGAAATTACTGATCAATTGTTACTATATCGGTTGTATAGTAATTTATTACGTAATTAATTATTACGTAAGGCGCGAGTAGTCGATATGCATGCATGCACATGCATGAAATTCGAGTAGTGCATAGAATATGCATAAAAGGGAATTTTCGAGACTTATATCTATTATATTGGTGGAGGAGATTTATTTATTTATCTGTTAAATAAATATAAAGTGTTTTGGAATTTTATTTAAATAAAATTTTAATTGGATTTGATGGTAATTGGGAAATAAGATTTAAAAATTGAATAAAAATGAGGTTTTTTTGAAAATTGACAGATTATAGCTGTCAACTTGTGTGAATTTTTAGAGGGTCTTAATGACCTTATTTTGGAAAACTTCCTTCATACGAGTTGTAGCCCTTTAAGTTAAGAGAATTCTCGAAGTGGAATCAGGTCATTCCGACCTCTGTAGCTCGAGATATTTGTGTTTTAGCGACGGTGGTTCTGGCTGTACAGTACCAGCGAATTAATTGAGCTGTCTTCCTTTTAATTCCGATTTAGCATGTGTTTTTACATAAATGGGCCTAGGTTTTTAATTGATTTCAGACTGATTAATAGCTGATTAATGGGTCAAGGCTTGTTAGAGGGAATCTAGGGAAGTTGGTTACTTGCTTAGTGGAAAAGAAAGTAATTTGAATCAAAATTAATTAAAAATATATTTTTGCCCTTGGGCTTGGGCTAAAATTAAGGGTTTTATCGTATTTTTACCTCCACATCCTCCACTATAAATAGGAGTCTCAGGTGATGGGAAATCACAACTCAGAGCTCTCCAAATTTCCGTGAGTCTCTCTCTCCCTCTCCAGAGTTCTTCTTGACCTCTATAGGAAATAATTCCTATAGTAACTAAGCTCTGCTTCCTTCGGGAAGTAGTGAACTCAAGTACTCTTCTTCTTGTTTACAAGAAGAAGATGTAATATTGGTTGATTTTAGGGGATGGGGTTCGAATATTTGAGGGGGGAAATGATGCTCCTTTTTCCTTCAAATTCTAACCCTAGTTTGTTTCGTTCGTGCAGGTTCGCGCACGGAAAGGTTAGATCGAACGTACTCGATCTCGCGTGGAAAGCATAGCAAAGGTGAGGGCACTTCCGTCTAGAGAAGTCTTACTGCTTTCCTGCATGTGAAAAGTTGTATGCGAGTGTGGTTGATAACATGCTTAGTATTAGTATTCAATATTATGCTAAGTGATGATATGATGTATGATTTATTATTAAGTTAGTATGATAAATTCATAGTATGCTATAGAACTAGTTAGTTGATGTATGCTAGTTCAAGTATGCCTTATTTGCTAAATGAAATTATGCATGATGTTATTTAATTTCAATAGCATGAGATAAAATGCCTGTCTATTTACTTGAAGTAGTAACATGAGACTAGGATTTTATGATGTTTACTCGCATGCAAGTAGAGATTATGATTAGTGGAACATAGGTCTGGTTAGGACTATGGACCATGAGAACAGTGGTTCCGTTAGAGACAAAACGGATAACTTGCACGCGAGGGTGAATGCGGTTTGAACCGTGATGTTATGACTTGTGGGTGTCTGACCCATGGTGTGCTGTGGTCGTTCCAAGGAACGCCATGATGTTGTGAGCTTTGCTCGTGGTGTTGTTCGTCTGCTGGACGAATGGTGTTGGATCCCAGGTGAAAGGTGGTTGTGTGAAAAGTGAAGACGCATAGACTGACTGAAACTTAGGCTATGTGATTAACCTTATCGATATAATTCCGTTGATTATATTTTTGGAATATCTAGTTGTTCATAACATGCTTAGACAGGAACTACTTGAAAGTCAGAAGTTGACCCTCGCTATTTGTTATTTGTTGTTTGGGCGCTTAACGCCAACAGATGGTGATTCTGGACGAGCTGGTGGATCAGGACTGGGAGATTTATCTCCCTAGTTTTGATGATGACTCAGCCGGGGCACCGACTAACACCAGGTGAGGAACATATATGTCGGCGGCGCTATCATCTTCAAGCATGACCCGAGTGGACAGATTGTGGTGACTCAGCCCCTCAAAGGAAGGATTCGGTTTCCTCATGCACCTTCCTGATTTGGACTTCCTGTGGAGGTTGCTAGCAGTACGGAGTCCGATCCAGAGGAGATTCCGATTTATGAACCAGGCGAGGGAAGCGAGCCTTCGGTGAACTCGGAGTATCGTAACCCTGCGGAGGGACTTCTGATACCAAAGGAGGAGCCTATGAGCCCAGTGGCACCACCCGAGTATAGACTCGATGAGGGACTCAAGGATCTTGCACCCGAGGTACCAGATGTGCCGCCAGGTTTCAAATGGACTATAGAGGAGTTAAAGCAGTGGAATCTGGACATGCAAGCGAAGATTCAACAGGGAGCAGAAACGCCAGATCCTTCAAATATGTGGGCTGGACACTATGCAGACTGTAATCAGGACCATGGGTGGAAATGAGAGCGTTGATTTATCTTTAACGTTTAGTTTGCAAGTACTTTATTTTGAATTCTTGATGTAATCAAATCTACGAGTATTACAATGTGGTTTGTTTACACACCTGGGTGTGGCCACGGATTTTATCTATTTATGAAGTTTAATTTTAGATATGTCGATTATCTTGGTTAAATGATTCCGCGCGTTTTTGAAACTAATGGTTATTGAAGAGTTTTACGTAAAAGGAACTTTTACCACTAAGTAAAGATTAATAAATTCATCGGCGAAAAATTCTTTACGAAAATTATGTTATTTGGCTTTTCGTGACGTTCGAGAAATCGGGGCGTTACACAAGTTATTTAAAATTCTCACCTCCTATTCAACAAGACCCCTTGGTTTTAAGCACATCATTATCTTTCGAGCCCAAAAGAATTATTAGCCAACGGTTTTAATAAAGTTATGGAAGAATTCTGTGTCTATTCCCACATCAGGGCTGCCAATTTATATACAATACATTGCTGATATTTCATATCAGAATCCCTAAACTACTGCCGTATAATATCTCCTCAAATTATGCCTAAAATAGCTTGATTACAATTACTACAAATTACCATCAATACTGCTGACTATTTCTATAAATACAAGCAAGATTAATGAGACAGATTAATGATAATTTGACTTCCTATTACCCCCCCTCAAGTGGAGGCATGTGGATTCCAGATGCCCAACTTGCCAAGTAAGGTATGAAACTGTGCGCAGCCTAGAGCCTTTGTAAAAGTATCTGCAAGTTGTGCGTGGGTGGAAACATAAGACGGGTGCAGATTGTGTCGAACAACCTCATCGCGGATGAAGTGACAATCCACCTCAATATGCTTGGTACGCTCATGAAATACAGGGTTCTTTGCAATGTGCAACGCAGCTTGACTGTCACAATAGAGTTCTATGGGCAGGGAATGAGTGATCCCAAGGCTTGAAAGAACCCCCTTTATCCACTTTAGTTCACATGTGGTACTAGCCAGTGAACGATATTCAGCTTCAGCAGACGATCGAGCAACTGTATGTTGCTTCTTGGTTTTCCAAGAAATAGGAGACTGGCCCAAGAAAATAATCCATCCTGTAAGAGATCTACGAGTAAGAGGGCAAGTGGCCCAATCAGAGTCACACCAACCATGAAGTTGAAGATCGCAGTTACTGTCCAAGAGAACCCCTTGTCCGGAATTTCCTTTAAGGTACCTAACCACGCGCAAAGCAGCATCCCAGTGTTCTGCTCGTGGTTGCTGCATGAACTGTGAAAGCACATGGACACAATATGATAATTCAGGTCGTGTGAAACAAAGATAAATGAGGCGACCCACCAACCTGCGATAGCGATCGGGATTAGTAAGGAGCGTGCCATTTGCAAGACTAAGATGATGGTTTTGCTCAAGTGGAGTACTTGCAGGTTTTGCACCAAGCAAACCAGCTTCACTAACAATATCCAATGCGTATTTTCTCTGACAAAGAAAAATACCTGCAAGAGATCTTGCAACTTCCACCCCTAAGAAGTATTTTAATTTTCCCAAATCTTTCATATGAAAGCATCTGCTCAAGTAGTCTTTGAAACGTTGTATGGAAGCATGATCATTCCCACATATAATCAGATCATCAACATACACTAACACCACAAGCTGAATGTCGTGAGCTTGTAATGTAAACAAAGAGTAGTGAATAGTTTCTTAACCAATCTTTTAGCTTTTTCCACAATTACATCATCAGTCCAAGTAAATGGTCTTGCTTGGTCACTCCTAGAACTTCTTAAGAATAGCTTCAGTTTCAACCATGCTTTCACTGTATCAAATATATTAAGACTTACAAAATTATCAAAATATATCAAATAAATGGAAAATTATAGAACCAAACACCAAAATGAGAATAATTTGAGAATACTCTAACCTTAACCCTCAGTAGGGTTTTCAGCTGTTGATTCTCTGCATTCATTTTAATAGGGTTCCCATGGTTCAACTATCTTGCTTTCGGTAACAATAAGGATTACCAAATCAGACATTATTTTTCAGATTAAACGAAAACGAAAAGGATGTACATAAAAGTTGGAACTTACGTTGATCAAATGACAATTACTACAGCTTGCTTCTCTTTTCTACAAATGATAGGGCTACCTTTTCGCCATATTCGTTGTTATCAAGAGAAGTAAATGACTCACAGTCTCTAGAATATGGTCATTTTCTTAGAACAACCATTCGTTTTGATTTTCCATTCCCATCCATAACAATTGAGGACGAAAAGGGTGAACAAGAGAATGTTATAGTCGAATCAATTTGGGGCTTAAATTCTAGTGGTTGGTGATAGAATGAGGGAATCTTTATAAGGTTTCTCTTCAATTTGAAAGCTTTCATCATTGAGTTCCTTCTGGTGACCATTAATCTTCACTCAATGACTCAAACAAGCACCACACTCTTGTAATTCTTTGAAGAAAACGACTTAGTTTGTTGTGCAATGAGGCCTCCATGCATTATGCCTTGTTTTACACCAATTTTCCTTCCCAACGTTCAACAATTATGCCACTTTATGCACCTTTAATGTCCTTTTATTTCCTGACTTTTTTATTTTTTTTTTTTAAATTTAGGTGAACTAAAAGACAGGAAAAATGTGGGATGGATGTCAAAGTTAATGTAAATGACACATAGAAAAGAAATTGAAATCCAATTATGTAAAAAACTAAATTATAATGTTTAAAATAAATACATAACTATTTTCCAATGTAACAAAAAAATATATATAACTAAAATTAAGTGGTGGCGGTGGTGGAGGAGGACAAAGGAGTAGTAGTTCGAGGACGTGATAAAGGGTGGTGGAAGTGGTGATGGTGATTGATAGTAGTGGTGGTGGTGATCGTGGAGGACAATGGTGTTAGTGGAGGATGATGGAGGTGGTGGTGGGGAGATCATAGAGGGTTTAGGGTTTATTAAATTTTAATGATAATTAATTTTTTTTACTTAATTAAATTTATTTAAATTACAAATTTATCAATTTTAAACTTTAACTTAATTTAAAATATTAATTATTTTATTGTAAAATTTTGACATCTAACAATTTGATAATTATAATTTCAAATTTTTATTTAAAATTTTATAAATACGATTTCAAATTTTTATTGAAAGTTTTATAATTACAATTTTAAATTTTATGGAGTTATAATTTTGACCTACAAACCATTCTATCAAAGTACACATGCACTCCTTGATTAATCATCGGTGATCAATTAAAAGCATTGAAATATTCGCCTTTGGATGGGATCAATGGCTAGACATTCATTCATTGATGAATCACCGTTGATTAATTAAAAGCTTAAACCTACATTCACTAAACCATTTGAAACTAGGGAAGGTTTCCAAAAAAAAAAAAGAATAAAGGCTGGGGTTATTGCTTCGTCTGAAATGATGCCTAAGAAGGAGGAACGAAAAATCATTAATTAAATATGTGGAAATTAAAATTTATTTAAAATGACGTGGCTTTAGCCACATCAGCTCCGGGATGCCACTCATCAAGCTTGCTGGAGCTCCACCCTCCAGCGAGGACTAAACACAAACATGATGCAATCGTGGGGACTATAAGCACAATATTTTCCAAGGAGAAGCCAATCTCAAACGACCTTACAAAGACAGGGACCAATTTGATGATTTACCCATTTCGATTTCACGCCACCAAACATTGATCCGCAAACCAGGTAAGTTTTATCAGTAGTTTTAGGCTTCTATCATTTGTTATCTTCGAACTTTTATCAGTAGTTTTAGGCTTCTATCATCTATTATCTCTTAGTTCACTACAACAAAACTGGTGTTTAGCGGCGGACATTCTGCGGCGGTTACGCGAAAACCGCCGCAGTTTACTTACAATTTGCGGCGGTTATTTTCAATTAGTGGCGGTTTTTTACGAATTTGTGGCGGTTCTTTCAGAGGCGGTTCGACCGGGCACCGCAGAATAATTAAACCGGAAAACCCTAAATTAAACCCACCTCACCTCTTCTTCATTTCATATCGCGATTTTCACGATTTTCATCTTCTTCTCAAGCGATTCTTCACCACACCTTCACCTCTCAGATCACGATTCTTCACCACACCTTCACTCCTCTCTCAGCGATGGCGATTCTCAGAAGCAAAATTCCAGATTTAAGGTAAGCACTTCGTTTCATCTCGCGAATTGATAAGGAATTAAGGATTTTAGGTTTTAGATTTCAAGTTTCTGATTTGGATCTATTTGTTTTGGTTAGGAATTAGGGATTTTAGGTTTCAGATTCACATTCTCATCAAAACTGGTGTTCGTGCTCAGTTCTCACTCAGATTTTCATCTTGAGTTTAAGTTTCTTCTCCTTGTAGCTTTGATTGAAGGTAAGCACCTAGTTCTTGGTTTCAATTTCTTCTCAGTTGTGCTTTCACTTCACTCAGTGAATGTGGTTTCGTAACATAGTAGCTTCTAGCGTTGATAGTTCAAGCGTTGATTGCTATTTCTTTGAATTTGTACCTCTGTATGTTTCATCTTTCTTCATCCTTTTTCTTATCGTTGATTACTGATAGTCGCTGTCAAGTTCAAGGAATTTGAGTTTCAAAATAGAGAGCTGGTTTAAATCTGCAGTAAAATAATCTGAAATCGAAACTAAAATAGGGAAAAAAACAAAGGTGTAGTAACTCACCATGTCTGTTAAGGGAAAAATAATCTGATCAAGCTTGCATGTTCTTCTACTTGCAAGCTACAAGTGGTTTTATAATAGCTAATAAGCCGGGGATGCTAGTATAAGTGTATAACTCCAATCTCTAAGCTCTGCTCATAGCCATTTGCTCAGACAGTGTGAGAATCTGATGACAAATTTTAGCTCATATATTTTATTAATTCTAAGGTGATTTAATCATAGACACTCTTTTAATTGACAGGTTTACTTCATACCCTCTTGAACTCTTACTACTCTCATCACACATCCCTCTTTCAAGCACACCCCCAGTTATATCTACAAAGAGGTATAATTGTAGCTTTATGGTACTAGATTTTTATTTCTCAGGCATTGAGAAGAACAAATTGTCCTGATAAATAAGTTGGATAAATCTTGTAAAGTGTACTTATGTGTTTTTAGTTGATTATCAACTCTTTATGTTGATTTAGCTTGTAAAGTGTACTTATGTGTTTTTAGTTGATTGTCAACTCTTTATGTTAATAGAGAGCTATTAATGAAATGGAAATCGTTTTCGTTCTATGGGTGTTTGGATTCTCCTTTTTCATCCTAAAAGTGATTCTGATTTAAAGCTCTCCCTCAGAGCTTCTGGCCTAATGCCCACTATTGTTCCAAACACACACCTATCAGTAGACAATGTTTATCATCTCAAATTTGATCTCTTAGTTCAAGCCTACTTGATAATCTACTGAGCCATTATCGTATCATTGCTTTGCAACATCTATTAATGAATGAATGCTCATATGCTGTCACTGTGTATCTCTTGCTATTACTAAAATTTGTTATTACTTCCTTTGATTAACAAAAACAAATTTTACATTAATGAAACATTGCTGGTAAGGAATTTTACTAAGTTGTTACACACAAATATGGAGAATACCTTGGTGATTTGACCCCTCAGGCATCACTTTCTCATACACACATACATGTAAAATTGTAAATACTTGTCAGTGATAGCAGAAATTCAGAGATCTCTTTAGGGGTATACATATAATAGAAATTCAGGGAAATTCAGAAATTCACTTTCTAATTTTTTGCTTCAGGATTTGGAGAGGGATTGAGGCTGTAATTAAACTGGATCTTGGGGCTGGGTAGCAGTCATCGTTGCTGCTGTTTATCATCCAGGTTTATTGTAAATAAAATTACTTGCAATTAAAATGCTGTTGTTTATGCATGCTTTGTTTATGCATGCTTTCTGCAATTTTTGAATGCGATTTCTTTCTCATTTTTTTGTTGTGAATGTGATTTCCTTTTTTTACTTGCAATTAAAAAAGGGAAGCTATGGTTTTGATCAAGTTTTTAAATTACAATTTGAAACTCTGGTTTCAGTTTCCAACTTGGGTGCAACTTCTTAGATTGTAGTTATACTACATAATGCACATAGCAGTAGAGCAAAAAGTGGTTAAGAGAATAGTAAACACAAGTGATACTCGGCTATTATGCATAGAGAATCTGTCCCTTGATGCCAATTTGCCATGACTAAACCCTCCAAGGACATCCTACTTCTATTTTGTTATATTTAGTATTTTGTATTAATCCCCTATCCACACTTATTATGTGATAAACACTTATTTTATAAGTTGTACTTGATCATATTATACTTACTTCTATTTTGTAAATTACTTTTTATGAATCCTTTAAATACATTTGGGTGGATGAAAGTGCTAGTACATTTGGCATATTTCCAAGGTGTTTGGAATTGGTTGATTTCTTTGTTACTGTTTATAAATATTATAAGCTTCATTTTATTTAAAGAGATCATTTTATAAAGATTATAAGCTTCATTTTATTTAAAGAGATCATTTTATAAAGATTATAAGCTCTATTTTATTTAAAGAGATCATATTATAAAAGATTATAAGCTTCATATTTTATTTAAAGAGATCATTTTATAAGATTATAAGTTTCATTTTAAATATATAATTTGACTTTTAAAAAAAATTGAAAAACTATTTTAAAACTCCCTGTAGCAAAAAAAAAAACTCACTGTAGAACTTTGCGGCCGTTAGAAACCGCCGCAAAACAGAGGCGGAATGAATTACAGGTTTGGCGGCGCTTTTAACCGCCGCTATATACTGTGGCGGTTATTCCAACGCTTGGATATAAGCGCCGCAGAACGGCCCCCGACGCTCATAACTGCGGCGCTCGAGGAAACGTCCCATTATACATTCTGCGGCGGTTTTAACCGCCGCATAATGCTTCAAAAAGCGCCGCAAAATGGCTTTTTTTTTTGTAGTGGTTAGGGTTTATTTGCTGGGATTCATATATTTAGATTATCTTAGAACTTCTATCTTTGCTAGGATTCATATATTGAGATGATCTTCGTCATACATTATCAAACTTAAGGAAGGGTTAGGTTGGCATAATGCCTTTGCGTGAAATTGAAAAGACCAACACAAGGATTCCAGAGCATTATTTTGTTGCCATTCATCATCCGTATAAGGTTAAGAAACTCTCAAATCTGTCCTTATTTTTAATAATCATAATATTATGTTAGATAAAGTGGTTCTTCTGTTGGGTTTGACTACAGAAATATGGAGAGGTTCCTCTTACTTTGATGAGGAAAGCAAACTACAAGTTGGATTGCACGTGGGCATCTGACTGACCCCCTTGGGATTACCCGTCATGTGAGATTCCATATTATTAACAAAAAGGGATGGTTAACAACAGGATGGCCACAGTTGCGCCAGAAACATGGTTTCAGTGCCATTTGCTGGGTTACTTTAAATGTGTTGGTAGGTCCAGGTTCAAGATAGTCATTTTGATCATAACCATGTGCAAATCAAGTATCATGGATGGCCAGTGAAGACAAAAACGACTAATAGAGACTTTGTTCTTGACTCATTTTCCATTCCACGTTGTATGAAACAAACTTTTAAATGCATTCCGAATTCTACATATGTGCTGATTAATTCTAAGACTCCAAATCCTTCTTTCCATGTTACATTGAAAGAACATCGTGCTAATGGTAGCCAATTGGTATATGTTTTCTTGACGTTATACTGATTGTCTTTTATGATAATCCTTTTCTTCAACTTCAAATCCTTCTGATTGTCTTTTTTCATAATCCCTTTCTTCAACTTCAAATCCTTTTATTATTAATATTGATAATAATGATTTCTTGACTTTATGCTGATTGTCTTTTTTCCCCATTTGAAGGACATTCCTGTCAAAATTGCAACTCACCTAGCTTAGTTTGGATCTGCACAATTTCTAAGAGGGCCATCCTATATTCCAATTAACTGCAAACTAATTTTTCAAAACAGGAAAATGAGAAGTACAAAGTTTGGCAGCGGGTGAAAATCTTTTTGCGAGGAGTATGGACTTAGACAAGAGGATGTGTGTGCGTTCAAATTTGATCACATTCAGGACAGAATTGTACGTGGATGTGCAAATTGCATATATGGGAGTTATTACATTGGCCAATGGAATGACATGAGGATTCGAAAAGTTATATTTTGATGTGGTTATGTATTTTTTTTTCGTTTTTTAATATGGTGGCAATGGTTTTAGATTGCATATGGGAGTGATTAAATTGGGCAGTGGAATGACATGAGGATTTGGAAATGTGAATACATGAACGTGTTGATGTATTTGAAGTTATTTAAATGAAGGTATTTACATACCAACTAAGAACCGCTCGTCAAAGTCAGGATTTAGAATTTCATGCACGTTGTCAAATATCAGATCACGCACAGGAAACACATCTTTATTATATGGAACCATCATTGTTCTACTTTCCAAGTGTATCTTGTAGATATGCCTAGATGCACTAAGACCTCGGAAATTATGTCATACCCAGAAATATTCAAAACGGTATACCAAACCTTCCGTGATTCTGGTTGCAAAACGTTCATGAAGGTTACGCCTACACTTTGCATGGATTGTTTGACCCTAGAAATGAAGGAGTTTCATATGAATTTATGTCCGTGAGTTAAATTAAAATACAATTACATATTTAATAATAGCGAAATTGTTTCTGGTTTACATACCTTTCGATCCATCGACTGAAGGTGTGAAAAACGACTAGAAGGGGGGGGGGGTTGAATAGAGTTTTGAATATAAAAACTTTCCCCTTAAGATTTAAAGTAAATCTTTTCGGTTTATCTGAGATAGATGGTGGTGCGGATAAAGATAGAGAGAAGAGAGAAGCACACAAGTATTTTATCCTGGTTCACTTGATAAATGCCTCAAGCTAATCCAATCCACCCATTAAGGTGATTTCTTCCTTCTTAGAATGAAGGCAATCCACTATTCAGAGTTTGTTACAACTGCACTAGCAACCTGCTCAGTGACTAACAATACAATGATCTAGTAAACACTAAGATTCACTCTCTTAGTCTTCTCAAGGATACTGACCTAACTGGTCCCTTAAGGAATCACCACTAAGATACATAGATCCTAGTCTTCTTAAGGATACTGACCTACCCGGTCCCTTAAGGAAAAGCAAACAACTGTTTGAGGTTGGTGTTTACAAAAGTTTGGTTCTGAATAAGCTAAGTGTAAACCAAATAAGAACAGATGAAGAAAGTGGAGGCTTGAATCTTTTCTTGTATTGCAGCTCTTGGTTTCTCTCTCTTATCTTTCTTCTTTTCTTCAGCCTTAAATAGTCCAAGGTGCAAAGGATATTTCTGTTGAGAGAATGGGACCGTTGGAGGGCATTTCTGGAAATTCCAGAACCTGTTGTGGCTGAACCTTGGTAGGTAGGCTTGTCAGAATAGTACACTGCTCTTGTACTTCTTGATAGTGACATTTGCCTTTAACCATTTACTTCTGATCTGACGACGCTTCATGTTGGAACTTGTGAAGCTTGGTGATCAGAGTCAGAGGGAAGCTTGGATCCTCTAACCTTCGTAACTTCTGCTTCTGGACCTTCAGAGCTTCTGGACCTTCAGAGCTTCTGGACCTTCAGAGCCTCTGGTCCTTTAGAGCTTCTGGACCTTCAGAGCTTCTGGTCTTCAGATCTTCTGATCCTTAGATCTTCTGATATTCAGATCTTCTGATCTTCAGAACTTCTAATCCTTAGAACTTCTGATCCTCAGATCTTCTGATGAAAATATCTTCTGGTGTCAGAATCAGAACCTGTTTGTCAAAACACTCAAGACACACGTTAGAGACCATAATTGTTCATCCACAAATAAATACTTGTTATCATCAAAACATAGAGTTGTACCACATGACCAAATCTTGATCTTACAATCTCCCCCTTTTTGATGATGACAAAACCATGTATTTTGATGAACAACTCTAAACAAATAAACTGAATACACTCAGAGTATAAGGTATCAGAGTTAAAGCTTATCCTGATGTGTATAGTTTATCTAGCTCCTTCTGAATCCAAGACTCGAGCTTGATTCTGAGCTAAGCCCCCCCTGAATCTAATACTTAATAAAAACCTCGTTAGAAGTATCTAGATTCTGAGCTATATTGAAGTATGTGATCAGAGTGAATTGAGTCAAAAGATGTATCATAACATTGAAAGAGATGACATCAATCAGAATGTATCGTCAGAGCATAGAAATTGATCACATAAGGGAGTTGTCAAGATACTATTAGTTCTCCCCCTTTTTGTCATAAGCAGAAAGAATGAAGGTGGAAAAAAATTAGTAAGAGCATAAAACGAAATACTCCCCCTCAGAAGGAATACCAAGGGATACTTGGCTTCTTATTAGAATATCTTCTTATGAGAGCAGAAGTGTCAAAGTCCAAAGGTTCTGGTGACATCTCCATTCTGGACAAGGTTCCATCTTCAGATGCTTCAGAATGAGAAGCTATGAACCTACTCTTCTTCTGATGACGCAAGTCAGAAGTTGTAGTAGCATCTTCTGATGTTGTTGCTTCTGGTTTGTCAAGTTTTGAGTCTTTGTTTCTTTCCGAAACGGTCATGCTCATCTCTGCAAGCTTTTTCAGCTAGCTTTGACTTGTCAGAGTCAAGCTTATCATTGATTCTAATATGAATAGAGTTCAGAATATCAACAGAGGGGTTCTTATCAAAAACCAATGATTCCTTGACCAAATCTTACTCTACTGATGCCTCCAAGATCAACTTCACCTTCAGGTTCAAGTTTTGGATCTTGGGACATATGCCTTTCTCCCATCATGTGTTGTCTGCATCCACTGTCCAGGTTCCATGGTTGGAGTTTCGATGGACCTATTGAAGATATCTGCAACATATATATCCCTAGGTACCCACTTTCTGGGTATTTTCTTGTTAGTTAACCCAGAAGTTCTGACTGTAACACCCCGATTTCGGTGGCGTCACTTTAGTAACCAAAAGTAAACTTAATGCGGAAATACGTGAATATTTTTTTTCGATATAATAACTAAGACAAGACTGAATTAAATAAAACCCAAATGCGAAAAGCAATAAAACTATTATACAATATATATTTACAACCCCCGCTGTAAGTACCCAACCTCGTCACGAGTAACCTCCAGTGACGGAAAGTAGTAGAAAAGAACGCCCGTAGGCAAAAGGTATAATCCAAAAGAAAGGTCAGGTGTCTGCAACACTGTCCCTCAAAATAAGAATAAGTCAGCCCAGATGGCCTAAAACAAGACCTCTTAAGTCCAACCAACTCTCTGTGATTCCCGTAAAGGAACCACACAAAAAACTATAGGTGGGAAACTACCCTGTCCCCAAAGCAAACAAATGATGTTCAGAGCTAAGACTCTACTCCTACACTAATCCCATCTCGAGGAGCTCACACCAGCACTAAAACCTACATGCTAGCATGATCGTCGTCCGAATTCGAAATCCAGAACGACCTAGTCTATGTACACCATCCGTCCTCCGCTCGCTATCGCGATGCGCTCCTGTTCCAGCATCCCAACTCTAGTTTCCCCCGAAGGGTGAACCGTCGTGAACCAGTCCGCCAAAGACATCTGACAAAGGGCGTTTGTCCGCCAAAGCACACACAGAAGACGCGAGGGTCAACTCCAAAGAATTACGTAAATAATAGCACCAATAGATATAGATAAGAGAATAGCCACTTAAGCTTATAGCTAGGGATAACATCCTAGGGTTGCATATTCCATAATGAACTTAACAGCAATAATAACAATTAACATGTTCCAAATAGGATTAACAAATAACAATCACACTCGACAACTAAATTAGTATGCATGAATGCAGGATGATTAGTCAAACAACGTCTCCGAATCTCACTCGACACGTCGCCACGTGTTCTAGGTAAATTAAAGTCTCTAAAAGCTTACCCTAAGGTAAAGTCGATTCTGCGACAAAAGACACTTCTTCACATCAACATAGTAACTCATGATGATCTCCGGATCGTCCGACTCATCTCAATCCGATGGTCACAACTGCTCAACAAGCAAAGAGTATCACATACTCGGAAACAACCGGTTTCCCGGACTTATCCCCAGGATAGCCCAACGATTAGGCATGTCAAGTCGATCCAACCCCTTGGGTTGAACATACGGACTCGCACACGCAACTCCCACAATTAGGCATGTCGAGTCGATCCAACCCATCGGGATGGACGTACGGACTCGCACACGTAACAAATGACAACGCCAAGTCGGTTCACTCAAAGGAGTCGAACATACGGACGTTGCGCGTGTCCAATGACTATCGCCGAATCGATCCAATCCATCGGATTGAACATACGGATCCGCGCGTGTCGAAAAGTTGTCGCTGAATCGATCCAATCCCTCGGATTGAACATACGGATTCACGCGAGGTAAAATGGCAATCGCTGAATCGATCCAATCCATCGGATTGAACATACGGACTCACGCGTGCCTGAGTGACTACCGCCGAATCGATCCAATCCATCGGATTGAATATACGGATTCGCGCGTGTCAACAATTATTGCCGAATCGGCCCAACCCGTCGGGTTTGGACATACGGATTCGCGCCGCAAAGTCGAAGATACACCCAACAACATAGCTGCTCCAACAGCACAACCACAATAGCTGCTCCAACAGCACAACAACAAACGCTGCTCCAACAGCACCACAACATCTACATACTCGAAGCCCCTCAACTTTCTCAATGCTGGGATCCGACGACACTTCTCGTTTTCCAAAACTATGATTTGCATCCAAAGCTTCCTTCCGAGATTATTACCATTACTTAAAGATTTAGAGGTTGTTTAATTTCTTATGAGTTTTCTTTACAAAATAATTATCCTTTTAGTCTTATCGCGAATCCTATAAGTTCTCGGGATCTCCTAATCCCCAAATGACTCCAGAGAATGTCTCAATCCATACAACACCACAACAAGGCCCGAATCTCATTCGTCCTTTCAAGCTTTCTCAAAACTCTCAAAATAAAATCGGCATGACCTGCCCGCTTTTCTCACCGTTCAGAAACTCAGATTCCAGTACAGAGCATATTCAATTCATCACAATCAACAACACGTCATATATCGATAAATCGCATCATAAACACTTAGCACTTAGCATATAAAGCATGCACCACACATCCTAGATTACCCACATAACACATAGCATGTAAGTCAATCTCAAAAACATTCAGTAGATGAATCATCTACATTGTCAGCCGAAGCCTCAGAAAACATTTTCCAATCACACACAATTCCAGTGCATAAACAATAAACAATGTCGAAACATCGACCCTAAGCATTAACTAGAGATTCAGTGAGAAGCCCTCACCTGAAGGTTCTCCAGTATGAGCGTCAAACGCTTCCTCACACTCAAAGTGTTGCTCCTTAGGAAATTCCTCAAAAGTTCCTTTAAAGAAAAATCACAGAAATACTATCAGAATCTATCGACAACTAAGCTATCGACACTTACTAAGGTTACTCGAAGTAATCTATACTCTAAGGTACGATAATCTAGCGCGAAAGACAAGTTTTCGGAAAAGGAAATTTTCCTCCTCCTCCCCCTATAGGCTCGGCCACTTTAGGTAATTAGGGGACTCGATTTTTCTTCGATCAAACTTGGTTCCTATGCTATCATTGGCCGTAACTAAGGGTATTCTGAACTCGGAAAAATTATCGGATCAAAAACTGTCGCAGGGGTATTTTGGTCATGATTTTTAACTTAGAAATTTCAAAACTGAAATCCCAAAAACCAAATTTTGCAGGGACGTCACCAACGGCGTTTATGACAACTAATCCTACTAGCACTAAGCTAAGGCGATAGTTTTCAGCCTAAAGGTTGAAGCTTTACTCCAAAAACTCAAAAAATGGGTATTTTAGGTTCAAATTGATTCCGGCGGAATTCCGGCGACATAACGGAAAATCTAACCCGGCAGAAGTGATCTTGGGCGCATAAGGAAGAGGTTTAGAATCAGAAATGAAAGATTCAGGATAGTTTTGCAAAAACCCATAAACTATCCACTCAGAAAACTCTACAGAAAAGCTATGGAAAAAGCGATCGGAGGTAAGGATTAGCGACTATACCTCGAAACCTTGAAGCAGCAACTGATTGATCGACGATCAAGCAAGTAATGAAGAAAAGCTCTTCTTCCTCTTCCTTCTATGGAGCACGCGGCCTTGGAGAGAAAATGGAGGAGTTTTGTGTTTTTTTCTCACTTGTTTGCTATATATAGAAGATGGAAATTCGCGGGAAAAATGAAAGTTTCGCGAATCTGATTTTTCCGGCGTCATTCTCCGTGAATTAATAGATATGTTTTGGCGAAAGAATTCCAAAACTAAAATGAGGTCTCTTTGTATTTTTGGCAACTAAAGCATAGTTGGTATAAAACTATTTTACCCGATAAGTTGCTTTTTGCATCGAATGTCGGAATAGAAAACTTCCTTCTGAAGAAAGATTAGAAACATCGAGAGAAATGGGTGTACGCGTGTAGAATCTTCATTTGAAGCTCTGAATAGAAAAAGTCTTCATTGTCGGGTGATTCTAGGGTTTTGAAATACCAGGGTTTCGTTTTCGGCAAACTTCCGATGATTGGAATCGGACGTTCGTAGATCCTAGAGTTTCGCCTCGAAACGATTGTGATATATGGAAAAAGAGAAGTTCTAACATTTCTCTGAAGATTATTGGAATTAACTTCCATCATGCCTATAAGTGAAAACTAGCTATTTACTAGGGTTTCTGACCTAGGTTTAAGCGTATAACGATCGTGCTATAACTTTTATCGACTTCGGTACGATCCTCAGACTTTTCCTGAACTTTCTCCTTCATATATTTATTTCATTTGGTAAACTCTAGTTCAGGTTTCCCTTCACAACACATCAACCCTAATCGTGAATAAGATTTTATTCACTTAGCATAAGCTTAAAAACTTGGGTCTTACACTGACAACTTTGGGTCTTTCAGCAGGATAATATAAAGGAATTTGAGCATGATATTTTGACATCGAGAAAGTTCCTTTCTTAAGAGATGATGGAGCAACTTCAGAAGGTTTAGAATAGCCAATGCCATATATTCCATTTCTGCTTACGCCATAGATCATTGAAGCCATTAAGCTTCTGTCTACGCTTTTAGCCAGGAATCTTTGAAAGGATTTTTCATATTTAGATTCATTCTTACTATCAGAGGCATCACAAGCAATAACTTCTTCTAACTTAATAATTTGATTTTTGAGCACAGAGTTAGAGTTAACTAAAGCATGATTACTCACATTTAATTTAGAAATCTTTTTCTCATGTTCAACAGAAGTTTCAGAGGCAGCAGAGAAATTCTTTTTCAACTTTTTATGCTTAGTCAAGAGAGAGTTATATTTATCCATAATTTTAGACAAGGCATCTTTAAGTTCAGAAGTTGAGAAAGAAGCGAATACCTCATTTTCATCATCAGAGTTTGTATCTTCCTCTGATGCAGGTTCAGAGTTAGTTGCTTCTTTAGACTCTGTTTGCTTGTCCTTGACAATAACCATGAGTCCTTCAACAACTTCTTCGTCAGAGTCAACATCCTCTGACTCTGATTCATTAAAAGTCACCATGACACCTTTCTTTGGTTTGAAATGCTTCTTTAACTTTTTGTTCTTTGATGAGCCTTTGTATTTGCTCTGCCTGTGCTTCCAGATGCAGTTGAGATTTATGGATATTAGGGTTAGCTCATCTTCATCAGAACCTTCAGAGGTTTCTTCAGATTCTTTTGCTTCAGCTTGGAGAGCTTTAGCCTTTTCAGATTTGGATTTCAAGGCTATAGACTTCTTCTTCTTATCTTGATGTTCAGCACGCTTTAGTTCATGACACTTCAGTATGCTTATGAGTTCTTCCAAACTCATCTGCTCAACATCTCTTGTGAGATGGATCAAAGGCATCCAGCTTTCTGGAAGACCTCTAAGGATCCTCATGACATGATCAGCAGTGGTGTAGCTTTTGTTGAGGGGTCTTATTCCAGCAATAATCAACTGGAATCTGGAAAACATATCCTCAATGGATTCGTCAGGTTCCATTTGGAAGGATTCATACTGCCTTATCAGAGACAACGCCTTTGTCTCTTTCACCTTTTTTTTTCCTTCATGTGTCATCTTTAAGGAATCAAGGATACACTTAGCGGAATCACGATCAGTAATTTTCTCATATTCTTCATATGAAATGGCACTTTGCAGAATAGCTCTTGATCTGTGATGATCTCTGAACTCCTTCTTTTGATCTTCACTCATCTTCTCCCTTGGGATCTTTACACCATGTTCAATAACAGGAGGGGTGTAGCCATCAACAACAAAATCCCAGAGATCAGGATCAAAGCCAAGAAAGAAGCTTTTGATTCTGTCTTTACAGAAATCAAATCTCTGACCATCAAAGATAGGTGGTCTTACACTGTATTGATAGGTGGTCTTGCACTGTTAACTTGCGCTCTGATACCAATTGAAGGTGTGAAAAACGACTAGAAGGGGGGGGGTTGAATAGAGTTTTGAATATAAAAACTTTCCCCGTAAGATTTAAAGTAAATCTTTTCGGTTTATATGAGATAGATGGTGGTGCGGATAAAGATAGAGAGAAGAGAGAAGCACACAAGTATTTTATCCTGGTTCACTTGATAAATGCCTCAAGCTAATCCAATCCACCCATTAAGGTGATTTCTTCCTTCTTAGAATGAAGGCAATCCACTATTCAGAGTTTGTTACAACTGCACTAGGAACCTGCTCAGTGACTAACAATACAATGAACTAGTAAACACTAAGATTCACTCTCTTAGTCTTCTCAAGGATACTGACCTAACTGGTCCCTTAAGGAATCACCACTAAGATACATAGATCCTAGTCTTCTTAAGGATACTGACCTACCCGGTCCCTTAAGGAAAAACAAACAACTGTTTGAGGTTGGTGTTTACAAAGGTTTGGTTCTGAATAAGCTAAGTGTAAACCAAATAAGAACAGATGAAGAAAGTGGAGGCTTGAATCTTTTCTTGTATTGCAGCTCTTGGTTTCTCTCTCTTATCTTTTTCTTTTCTTCAGCCTTAAATAGTCCAAGGTGCAAAGGATATTTCTGTTGAGAGAATGTGACCGTTGGAGGGCATTTCTGGAAATTCCAGAACCTGCTGTGGCTGAACCTTGGTAGGTAGGCTTGTCAGAATAGTACACTGCTCTTGTACTTCTTGATAGTGACATTTGCCTTTAACCATTTACTTCTGATCTGACGACGCTTCATGTTGGAACTTGTGAAGCTTAGTAATCAAAGTCAGAGGGAAGCTTGGATCCTCTGACCTTCGTAACTTCTGCTTCTGGACATTCAGAGATTTTGGACCTTCAGAGCCTCTGGTCCTTCAGAGCCTCTGGTCCTTCAGAGCTTCTGGACCTTTAGAGCTTCTGTTCTTCAGATCTTCTGATCCTCAGAACTTCTGATCCTCAGATCTTTTGATCTTCAGATCTTCTGATCTTCAGAACGTCTGATCTTCAGAACGTCTGATCCTCAGAACTTCTGATCTTCAGAACTTCTGATCCTCAGATCTTCTGATGAAAATATCTTCTAGTGTCAGAATCAGAACCTGTTTGTCAAAACACTCAAGACACACGTTAGAGACCATAATTGTTCATCCACAAATAAATACTTGTTATCATCAAAACATAGAGTTGTACCACATGACCAAATCTTGATTTTACATCGACAACATATTATATAACGAACCGTTGTGTCCTTCCTCATCTTCTTCAGCAAACCACGCCCTTATTACTCGAACGAAAATAGTCCAATCATGTGTTAAAGGAGTTAGTTGGTCAAGTAGGCTATAGTTCGGATTCATGATGCAAGGAAGTTTTGGAGATGAAAACTAACGTCTGTTGATTTTGGCCTAAACTTGTGTATCAAAGGAGATGTATACTAAAGTATATATATAGGCTCATTGCTCTTCTGTGATTCCTAGTTTATTTTGTTTTGATAGTCGTTATAAATAAAATTTAAAAATCATTTGTGGAAAGGGAAGTGACTTACTGTTTTACAGTCGACCAAACCACTGATAGTTGTCCTTGGATACATCTTTAAGAACTCATCTTCCGCTAACGGACGACTCGGATCTGTTATTTGGCTTAACGTCTGGTTCGACGTTTCATTGTTCTCGGCAAGACTAATAATATACCAACATTTTTTACTTTTGAACATAATATATGGTTAATAACGATATACAAGATGTCATCATAAACAAAGGAAAACTACCTTTTTCGCAGACAAACAACATCGGGATGATCCGGGTTGAACAGTAGTTTGCTGCAATTTGAATGCATTTTGCAATTGAATTTCTCCTGAAAATAATGTTTACCACAAATGTGTCAGATATCATGTACGGAAAACAAAATATGAAATAAACAAAAAACATAACGCGGTAATCAAATTAACCTTGAAATATTCTGAGTTTGGCAAGTAAGAGCACGACAACAACATTGGAAATATTTCCAGTTTGCAGGAAAGCATTCAATTCTTCAACATATTCACCAAACAAAACACATTTTGTGTGAAGGCTGCAATTGTAAATGAAAAATAAATTGAGAAAATAAAATATGTGTGTCCATAATACATTTAAAATTAGCATTGAAAACAAACCCTCTAGATGTAATTTCAATTTGTATCCTTTTTGTAGGCACTCCATTTCGTGAGAACTCAACTTCTGTACCTTTGTCAGAATAATAAAAGCCATAATTTGTCGTATTTGAAGGTTATTTTATATTGATTCTTACATGGCCTGAAGTCACCAGTGTTGTTTCCTACCATAAAATCATGGATTGAGTACACCCCCCCCCTCTCGGTCATGATCTTGTCAAAATGATAGACATGTTGCTTTCTGACGAAAACATGAATCTTGTCACCCCATGTAAATTGCAGGACGAGCGTTAAATGGTAGTATATAAATTAGAGAATGAAATTTTTTTGAATTCAATTAAATATTTGATAAGTTTTCTACTTTGCCCTCAATTAGCAACATGTTGTAGGATAGAGGTAACCCAGACTTGTCCGCGGGTGGACCATGCTGTAGGATCACGCGCTTACCACTACGCCAAAACCAATTGGTGTTAGTGAGGGCGCAACGTTATTTCTTATAGCGTAGCAGACAGCGCCCCGTTTCGAATGCTACCTGCAGGCAGGATGCTGGCCCACCTGGACCCAACAATCCCCCCCCCCCAGCACCTGCCAGCCAAACTAGCTGCACAGCATGCCTTCCGTGGGATTCGAACACGGGACCTGGCTCTGATACCACTTGTAGGATCACGCGCTTACCACTACGCCAAAACCAATTGGTGTTAGTGAGGGCGCAACGTTATTTCTTATAGCGTAGCAGACAGCGCCCCGTTTCGAATGCTACCTGCAGGCAGGATGCTGGCCCACCTGGACCCAACACATGCCAACTTCGAATGACTCGAACAATTAAGGTCCACTTTCCCTTAGAAGGATTGATTTGAGAGAAAAAAGAGTTCATAGTATCAGGTATAAAAAAACGCAAACTAAGTTAGGATTTCAACTTATGCTTTGGATGGATGAATGATATAGTTTGTTAGGTTAGTCTCTATTTATAATGTAGAGGTGGAAAATGGGTCTTGGAAATGGGTCTTGGAAATTAATTTCCTTACAAAGAACTTGGCTACCGAATTTTAAAAGTTTTTAAATATTTTTAACTTTTTTTTATAATTTTAAAATTTTAAATTATTTTACAACCAAGGAAAAGGGGATTCATGTCATTAATTTTTTTATATAAGGAAATTGATTATTTAATACGTAATTAAATATTTAACCGTTTTATTTCCAGTTTGAAAATGAAATCATTTTAAAAGAAAGAAAACGCGTTTCACGTAATTAAGTGTTTTATATAAGGAAATAGAAGGAAATAAATAATTAATTTGAAAAATATTTTCCTTAAATAAATAGTCAATGCATTTAAATTTATTTAATTATTTTAAATTTCCTTATTTAAAAAAAAACGAAAATAGCATTTATTCCACAAAGCATTTAATGCCTTTTATGATTTTAAATAAGGAAATTTATAAAATTAAGTGTTTTATATAAGGAAATAGAAGGAAATAAATAATTAATTTCGAAAATAATTTCCTTAAATAAATATTCACTGCATTTAAATTTATTTAATTATTTTAAATTTCCTTATTTAAAAAAAACGAAAATAACATTTATTCCATAAAACACTTAATGTTTTATGATTTTAAATAACGAAATTAATATAATTAAGTGTTTTATATAAGGAAATAGAAGGAAATAAATAATTAATTTCCAAAATATTTTCCTTAAATAAATATTCAATGTATTAATATTTATTTAATTATTTTAAATTTCCTTATAAATAAAAACACGAAAATGACATCTATTCCAGAAAGCATTTAACGTTTTTTATGATTTTAAATAAGGAAATTAATATAATTAAGTGGTTTATATAAGGAAATAGATGGAAATAAATAATTAATATCAAAAAAAATTCCTTAAATAAATAGTCAATGTATTAAAATTTGTTTAATTATTTTAAATTTCCTTATTTAAAAAAAACGAAAATAGCATTTATCCCATAAAGCATTTAATGTTTTTTAAGATTTTAAATAAGGAAATTAATATAATTAAGTGGTTTATATAAGAAAATTGAAGGAAATAAATAATTAATTTCAAAAAAATTCCTTAAATAAATAGTCAATGCATTAAAATTTATTTAATTATTTTAAATTTCCTTATTTAAAAAAAAATGAAAATAACATTTATTCCATAAATCATTTAATGTCTTTTATGATTTTAAATAAGGAAATTAATATAATTAAGTGGTTTATATAAGGAAATAGAAGGAAATAAATAATTATTTTCAAAAAATATTACTTAAATAAATAGTCAATGCATTAAAATTTGTTTAATTATCTTAAATTTCCTTATATAAAAAAAACGAAAATTGCATTTATCCCATGAAGGATTTAATGTTTTTTAAGATTTTAAATAAAGAAATTAATATAATTAAGTGGTTTATATAAGGAAATTGAAGGAAATAAATAATTAATTTTGAAAATATTTTCCTTAAATAAATAGTCAATGCATTAAAATTTATGTAATTATTTTAAATTTCCTTTTTTTAAAAAAATGAAAATAACATTTATTCCATAAAGCTTTTAATGTCTTTTATGATTTTAAATAAGGAAATTAATATAATTAAGTGGTTTATATAAGTAAATTGAAGGAAATCAATAATTAATTTCGAAAATATTTTCCTCAAATAAATAGTTAATGCATTAAAATTTATTTTAAATTTCCTTATATAGTAAAAAACGAAAATAACATTTATCCCATAAAGCATTTAATGTTTTTTAAGATTTTAAATAAAGAAATTAATATAATTAAGTTGTTTATATAAGAAAATTGAAGGAAATAAATAATTAATTTTGTAAATATTTTCCTTAAATAAATAGTCAATGCATTAAAATTATTTTAATTATTTTAAATTTATTTATTAAAAAAAATGATAATAGCATTTATTTGATAAAGCATTTAACATCTTTTATGATTTTGAATAAGGACATTAATATAATTAAGTTGTTTATATAAGGAAATTGAAGGAAATAAATAATTAATTTCGAAAATATTTTTTTAAATAAAACTTGGCTTCCGAATTTAAAAAGTAATTATTATTTTTTTACCTTTTTTTATCATTTTAAAATTTGAAATTATTTTAAAACCAAGGAAAAGGGGATTCATGTAATTAATTATTTAAACATTTTCTTTTTCATCTTAAAAACGGAACTTATTTTAAAAGGGATTTTTTTTTGAAAATGGTTTAAAGCAATAATTTGACATGAATGATATTGATATTAGACTAACTTAAATTGGCTATTAAAAACGGTTTTTATTTTTAAAAAGGTAAGGTAAAAAATTGTTTTTGATATTTGACTAAAATTCTTTTTTATATATAATCTTGTTTGGATCTTGACCGTAAAAGGATGACAAAGAAAAGAAGCACCATTGGGCATATATGAATATCTTATTATTATTAATGGCTGAAGAATGCAAAATTGTCAAATATATCAAGCTTGATTCAGCCCACAAGACAAAGTGATGAATGTAACACCCCATTTTCTGTTATTAGGTTATTTATTATTTTATTTTAATTAGTATTATGGTATATGGTAATTAAGTGATTTTGTTAGATAATTAAGTGATTATGTGATATAGATAAATAAGGTTTTAGGGTTTAGTGTGAGTAATTGAGAGTGGGGCCCATTTTATGGCTATTTAAGGGTTAGGAGTGAAATAGAAAGAAAAAAAAGAAAAAAAAAATAAGGATTAGAAGAGAAGCAGAACAAGAAACACGTGAAAGCAGAGAAGGAGAGGAGAAAAAAGGAGAAAACTTAGAACTGATCTACAAGAGGTAAGGGTTTGAATTCATGTTTTATGGATTGGTATGATAGTGGATAATGATAGAAAGCATGATTTAGGAACCCTAGGTTTCAAAAATTCCCAAATTGAAATAGTTAGGGTTTGGTTTTTAGATGATTTTGGGGGTAGATGATAGGCTTGCATGATGCGCAGAAATTTACGTTCTCTTGTACCCTTTTTCGTGCTATGTTAATGGTTGAATTTGAAGAAGTAGTCTTCATAAAAGTTGTAGGTTTTTCTGTTACGAAACTTTTGCCACTGGTTTCACGTCATTCCGACGTCTGTAGCTCGAGTTATGTGTATTTTAGTGAGTATAGGTTAAGCTGTCCAGTTTCTTACGAACTGCGGTTAGTGTACGGTTTTTCCTGATTTTTGTACTTCGAATTGTGACTTGAAAATTTATAGAGGTTTACAAAACGTGTATACGGAACCATGATAAAAATATTAGATTTTTCTGAGTATATTTGATAATTTACATCTGTTTAATAGTTCATTAGATGTGTGGTGCGCGCACATGGCGAGTTGCGCAGGAAGATGTCGCAAGATGTCGCGACATGGCGAGTTGCGTAGGGAGATGTCGTGAGATGTCGCTGGAGAGTTATTCAGCGACATGGAGAGTTGCGTAGGGAGATGTCGTGAGATGTCGCGACGTGGCGAGTTGTGCAGTGAGATGTCGCGAGATGGCGAGCATGAGCATGTCGCGAGTTTTTGGGAAAATTTAGAGAGAAATCCAGTCTTTAGGAAATAGTTGCAGAACCTGTTATATATGAATTATATTTAATTTACATCTATTTTTAATAATCATTATATGATGTTGTTTCTGAATTGATGTTATGTTTGAGATGCTAAGTTGTTGTGATTGCAAGTTTTATAATTGATAACATGTAATATGTGTTTTGTGCAATTGGTGATGAATATGCTAAAATAATTAGGACTTGGAGATGGTCTGAATATGCATATGTTAGTTGAGTTTTGCACAATACACTGCATAGTTGTCAAGAGGCAATGTTTGCTAGTTCTCGTGGAGGCTAGTGACTTGTCCCAAAACTGGAGTGGTTTTGAAGCCTAGAGCGAGGGCTTTATTGGTGGTTATCTGTCTGGAGTGGACGCGGTGATACCGCTAAGGATAACAACTTTGGTACCGAAGGCATTTGCACGGGTCTCACTTGAGTCATATGTGTTATGATGATATTTTTGGAGAGATTTGATGTGGTGGTAATTAGAGACTATTATATATGTTCTAATTGAGCTATAATTTGTGGAGTATTTGCCATAACTGTGAACTTGATTAATTATGTTAAAATTACATAATTTATTATTTGTTAGTGAATGTGAGTAATTTATGTGGAGCATAGATAAGCTTTTACATTATTTATTATTATGCTTATCCATATGCTATGAGTTCTCACCCTTCTGTTGGAATGATGTTCTATGCGACATCGCTCAGGTACCGAAGATAGTGGAGCTTTTCGCGAGGGTTAGTTGCAGGAGCTAGTCTTTCATTTACGGTTTAGTTAGGGGAGTCATGCTCTGTTATATAACACCGGGAAACGTTTAGTTTTGTACCTTGATGTTAAGAGTTACCTATGAACTCTCTTTATGTTAAATTTTGGAGTTGAAATAAATCCGCTGTGCTATGCATATGATGTTGCGACATTAAAGTTGGAAAATTTATATATTTATTACGAGCATGACCGGTGTTTTGATTTATGTTTCTGGAGAATAAGTGTGACACCCTCAGTGTTATGCATTTTACTCTGATTTATGATATATTATTATGCGGGGTTTAGAGGGTGTTACAATGAAGGCAAGGAAAAAATTGTACGTGTAAAATAAAGGAAAAACAAAGTAAATAATGAGAACAATCTCAGAATGAAAAAATAACAATTAATCTTGGATTTTATTTGATAAATAAAGTAAATCATGAGAACAATCCTCTGATGTAGATTGAGAAAAACAAAACAACGAAAATATACCCAAGACAAAACAACAACTGATTAAATTTTGGAATGAATAACAACTGACTAAATATTTCTATACAACACCTTAACTTCATTAATTCTATTTGCTATTCTTTAAAACCTAAAACAAACTATGTCACCGCCTCTAATTTCCATTAATTTGCAGAATTTTCTCCAACCAGATCATATACGTGCATCAGTAGATTTTGACGAAAGCACGTTGCAGGGGATGTCGTCTATCACACCAGTATGAAGTTGTACCGGAGATCTTCCAAAACTTAAAAAGAATGGAACGATTTGAGAAGGTAATAGCTGAAAAAAAAAGCGAAAACAATTATGAAATTGTAAAAACCATAATAAAACACATTGAAGTTAAAAAAAAATAAAGGAATACGAAAATTAAACTAATCAATTTGTATTGTGCACACTGACATGCAGTGAGGGTCAGTACCAATTGTGGATGTTTCCGTTCGTAAAAAACAACCACTATTTTTCCAAAAATTTGGATCATCCCTAGTATCAGTGACGGGGACCAAAACCCGCAAGAAGTCAAGGTCGTGTTCATGTGTAACCATAGACATGCCTCGATACTTGATCTGAGTAAAATCTTCTTTCCAAATTGAAACATAAAAAACGTTAACATTTTCAATTTTTTTGAAAAGAAACCAGCAGTTTAGGGTATCAAAGTTGTATAACCATCGTAGACCTATCCAACCGTTAGTCAAGCGGCATTCACCATTCTGATGGTGAAATTCAATTGTGTTATGAATACTCACGGGATCAATAATAATAATATACCCTTGATCCAGATCCGTGAAATTGTTATTTTTAGCGTCTATAGGTCTAATGACACCATAATCCTGTAAAAAAAATTGTTGAAAGGGAATGAGGAGAATAGCATATTAGGGTTAGTAAAACATGAATTTTGAAGGAATAAGATTATATTACAATAACATACACCAAAGACATGAAAAATTGATTTCAGATGAGAAAAAGTACATTCCTTTGTATAATCATGAAGAACCAGAAAAGGAGATCTTAAAGCCATGTAGAAAGGCTCAAAAAATAACGCAGGAGATGGTTGAAGAAAAAGTGTAGGTTTAGGAGAAATCCAAATAATGGAGAGATGAATGAAGAATAAGAGTGTTATATAGACTTTTAAATAGAGAGGAGTGTAGGTTAAGGAGAAGGGTGTACATTAAGAGGAAAGGAGGAATGATTGCCATGTAGGATTTTTAATGAAATTAGTCAATCATGAGATGCCACGTAGGCGATGATTGGACCTAGAAAAACCTCTGAATGCATATATTATTATGGATATAATAAATTCATATGCTTCAAATGCTACGAAGTACTTTTATAATATGACAAATTATATGGTTCAAATGGCATAAAGTCCATCTATTTAAGTATTTATATTCAAAGTAAATTTCTCCAAAATGGAATAGAAGCTTGTACTTTTATAATATGATTATCCTTCATATGGGATGAAGTGATTTTATGTCCTCATTTTTTTAATACTTTTAATTCTTGACAATTGTATTGTTGTTATTTTTATACATATATTCAACAGAGGAAAGGTTAAGACAATAACACCCACAACCACATATAAAATTTGAGGGGGTATATTTTAAAAGTTTTTTTTTAAATAGATAACATGTATGATATGGGGGCGGTAGAAAACTTTTATGAATTCCTTGTGTGCTTGATGTGGGGCGGTGGAAAGGTTTTATTGGAAGCATAACGGGAAAAAAATGGTGGGGTGTGGGATCCTTAGAAGCTATGAAGGGAACGAGGCTGATGGTTTCAACAAAAATTTGCCATGTGTTTGCATTTGTCATCTATAAACTAAAAGGAAAAGTGCACTTAAATATGAAATAACTCAATGTTAGTATGTACATCAAAATGTCCAAGATTGTACATGCGTGAAATAACATTCACAACCAAATAGAGCATTCATAAAGCCTCTTGAAAAAATAACCAGCGTGTTCAATCTAGCATTGTTTAACAACATCCTTTATGTAAACATAAACCATTAACTAACTGTAGCTTTTCCTCAAGCCTTAGCTATTTAAGGATGAAATAACATCCACAATCAAATAGAGCATTCAAAAATGCAGTTGTTGGTGCTTACAAAAAAAATTACAGGACTGAAATGACAACAACAATCAGAAACCGAATTTAAGGTTGACAGATTTGCTTCCATAAATCGGCATTATGCTCCAAAATTAGCTTTAGCCATAGCTATCTCCTCAACCTCATTCAATATGCAAATAAACTGAAATGAAAACCAGAAAACAGCAGAAAACAATTTGAGTATTGAGAAGTTATAAATAAATGAACCTACACATATGATCTGCAAACATTATTTTCAGGTGAATGCATACCTTTATGGGAGGAAATTGGGGATACAACGGAATCCCACTGCCTGAATTCATAGCTCGCGGTTAAAACCAGTCTTGAGGTCCAACCGGACCACCAACTTTAAAGAACTGCAGTTCTGTATTATTATTTGAACCATGGGGATTCGCATCTACCTCCACTTTACATTTTGCAGTCTATAGCATATGCCGTTAACATCAATTAATTAAAATTTAAGTTTTAAACCAACTAGATAGAAATAAAAATAACTAAAGTCAAAAACATATCTATCTATTATAATATAGTAATCCTGAAGCGCGGATTGTGGCGTCACCATTTCAACGATTTACTATTATCAAAATGTTACACATAAGCTTTTAATCTGAGGTGGCAGGATGTGCATGCTTAACTTTTCTACATGTTCTTTTACTTGCTTAGAACACTGTAACCTACTTTTACACTATCATTATCTATAACACTATCCATTGGTAACATTTCATCTTCTGTTATATCAATTGGCTAAAATATATCTAAAAAATATAAGTTCTACTCATATCATTCTAAACTTGGTTAGTGATGTCATATACTATTTTATTTTAATATTTCTAACTGATTAGATATCATTTCTTTTTTACAAGAAAGAAATTGTGTTTTCAGAAGCTCTGGATCTATTTCAACTGAAAAAACTTGAAGAGGATACAATTGTCTTGGAAGCAAGTGTGATGACTTATTTGCAACTATCTCATTTTTCTTTTATAGATTCATTGTTAGAACTCTTCATTTTAACAAGGAGAGGAGGGGATGATAGAACCGCAATGTATGATTACTTAAATGTAGGCCTTTTTGGTAGAAAATAAAGCGTCTCTTAACGATGATCATCACCATGTATGTATGTATGTTAAATACTCCAAGTGAAAATTCACAATTTATTGATGTACGCAATTTATTTTAGTTGTTTTGGTCGGTCTCTTTCTATTGAAAAACATAGAAGATGGTGAAATTTGAAACGGTAGATGTAATATGCAATTATCTCAATCGCATGCGCCCGCGCAATGTGTAACACCCCGATTTCGGTGGCGTCACTTTAGTAACCAAAAAGAAAATAAAGCGGAAAAATGTGAATATTTTTTTTTCGATTTGTATAAATAATAAAAGAAAGACTTGTCGAAATAAAGACTCTACAACGAAAGATAAACATGACTGATGTACAATATATTTACAGCCCCCGCTGTAAGAAGTAAGCCACGTCACGAGTATCCTCCAGTGACGGGAAAGTAACCTAAAGTAGTGCCCGTGGGCGAATATGTACAAACCAAAATAAAAGGTCAAGGGTTCGTAATACAGTCCTCCAAAACGAAAGTAGGTCAGCCCAAAACGGCCTAAACAAGACCACCTAGTCCGACCAACTCTCTGTGATTTCCATAGAGAAAACCACACAAAAAGCTAAAGGTCGGGGACCTACCCTGCCCCAAAATGAGAACATGACGACCAGAGCTGTAACGCTACTCCTACCCTAATCCTGCCCAGAGGAGCACACCACAGCACTCCCGACTACATACTGGCATGATCATCGCCGGAATCATGATCCAGGACGACTAGGTCACTGTCTGCATCCATCTCCTCTCTCGCTGCTGCCTGGGTCTCAAACCTAGAAACTCCCGTCACCGCATCCACTACGCAGACAAACACGTCCTCCTCCATCAGGTGCGCCGAAGGCACAACAAGAAAACCACGGGTAGAAGTCGATGTCCTCGGGCGAAGAGTGGCTACAACAACACGCTCCTGGGCTGGTCTCGCGGGTCCGGAACCCGATCCAAAGTCATCAGCAACAGCAACCGTAGGTGAACTAGAGTCTGATGAAGTCCCTCCCACAGGCTCCTCCTCCGAGGGGTCCTCGTCGTCGGAAGACGACGATGGTGGTGGTGCTCCTACACCGGGTCCACAGTGCACGCCGAGTGGCAGGTTAAAGCTGACAGTGTCACACCTCAGTACTCCCTCTGTCAAATGTCCCAGACTGTCGACACAATCCTCCATTATTCTCCCCGAGTAGATCGCTCGGTGGCCGGCGGGGTCGACCACCCATGAGCCGGGGATCTCCTGATCAAGCATCTCGAACCTAGTCCCCTCAGAATGGTGGACCATCGTAAACCAATCCGCCATGGACATCTGACAATGGGCGTAGTCCGCCAATACACAAACAGCAGATGCGAGGGTCAACTCAAGAAATTACATAAATAATACACCCAGTAAATAAAGTTTAAGGAATAGCTACTTAGGCTTAGAGGTTTGTGATAGCATTATAAATTGTATATCTTCCAATTGAATGTAAATGATAATTACTGACAATTAACATATATCAAGTAAAATTAACAAGTATTAATCACACTCGGCAACTAAGTCAGTATGCATGGTGCATGAATGATATGACGAGGAACAAGATGCAATCCAGAAAGATGGGCACAAACGAGTCAATCCTAGCACCGGCCATAGTGAGACCATTTCCGCTCGGGTGTCTCTTATACCAAACAAAATGTAGTCAGATCAGCAGTATACCCGCAGGCCTGCCATTTCCGTCTGCTACTAAGAATCACCGCAGTGTTCTTATGTGGAAATCCGGGTCTTTTGATCATTTTGGAATCCACCGAGGTCCGGCATCCCACCGTGTATAAACCTCAAAATGTGTGAATGAATGCAACGTGATTAGCCAAACAACGTCTCCGACCTCACTCGTCACGTCGTCACGTGTTCTAGCAAACTTATTGTCTCTAAAAAGAATACCCTAAGGTAAATGTCGATTCTGTGACAAAAGACAATTAAAAAGGAGTGCAATCACCCTTGATGACTTCTCGAGTCATCTGACTCATCTAATTCTGATGGTCAAAAACTGCTCAGCGAGCAAAGAGTACCAATGTACTTGGGACTTATAGTTCCCCGGCTTATCCTTTAGATAGCCAAACAAATAAACTGCTCATCGAGCAAAAGGGTATCAACATACTTAGAAACTTATTAGTTTCCCCGAAACTTGGATTCGGCGACACTTCTTATTTTCCAAAACTAATATCCAAACCCTAAGCTTTCAACTGAGATTGTTATCATTATTTAAAGGTTCAGAGGTTGTTTAGTGTATTATGAATTTTCCTTGTAAAATAGTTTCCATTTAGTTTTATCTCTAATCTTATAAGTTTAAAAGATCCCATCATCCCAAGTAATTCCCAGAGAAGGTCTCGATCCACTAAAACAATAACAAGGCCCGAACCTCCGTTCGTCCCGTCAAACTTTCCCAAAATCTCATGATGAGTGTGGCATAACTGCCCGTTATCCTCACTCTAACGTACAACAGATATATGTGTAATTGCATAATCAAATTAGCACAATCCAACAGTCGTGACACATATATCAACACATCCTAGATTAACCATTTACCACATAGCATGTGAATCAATCAACAACAAATCAAGCGATAAATAATCAATAATGTCGGCCGAAGCCTCAGAAAACGGAGACACACGTCTCAATTAGTTCACTCGGCCGAAGCCTCCAGAAAACATTTCCCAGTCAATCACAATCAAGTGCATAAACAATAAATCAAGTCGAATTCGTCGACACCTAAAGCATTAGCTAGTATTCAGTGAGTAGCCCTCACCTGCAGTTCCTCCAGTGCGTTCCTGCAGCGTTCCTTCACGATCTCCTCCTTCCGCTCCACGGAATTCCTCAAACGAACCTTAGAGCGAAATCACAGAATTCAATCACAACAAGTCAGAAACTCAGCAAGCAACAATTACTAAGGTTACACGAAGCATTATAAACTCCGAAGTACGATAACCTAACGCGATAAGACGAGTTTTTGAAAAAGGAAATTTTCCTCCCCCCCCTTAGGGTGCTCTCGGCAACAACACATGAAAATGTGTTCCAGCGCTTTTTCTTCGATCAAACTTGATTCCTAGGTTATCATTAGTCGTAACTAAGGCGAATTAAAGCTCGAAAAAATTATCGGATCGAAAACTAACGCATGGGTATTTTTGTCAGTGTTTTTAGTTCGGAAATTCAAAATTGGAATTTCGAAAAACAAATTGGATGGGGACGTCACCAACGACGTTTATGACAACTAATCCTACTGGCGCTAAGCTCAGTCAAGAGTTTTAAGTCAAAAGGGCGAAACATTAGCCGAAAAATGGGTATTTGAGCAGAATTGAAGCTCGACGACGATTCGGCGAGATTCGGCGAAATGTAATCCGCTAGAAGTACTCTTGGGTTAGTAGGGAATATGTTTAGACACTAAAATCAAGTTATTTGGACAGTTTTACAAAAGCTCGAAACTTTGAGCACAGAAAGACATAGAGAAAAGCGATAGAATTTACGATCAGAGGTAAGGAATGACATCAATACCTCGAGGTCTACGTGTAGCAACTGTCAGTGCAACGATTAGGCAAGAAACGGCGAAAATCTTCTTCTCCCTCCTTCTCCTCTTGCTCGCGGGTTTGGTTGTGATGGTGGTGAAGAAATTTTGATTTTCGAGCTATTTATAGAAGATGGAAAACGCGAGAAAATGAAAATTTCGCGATTCCAATTTTTCCTGTGCATTCCTCTATGAATTCTAAGATAGGTTCTGGCCATAGAATTCCAGATCTCGAAACAGGTTTCTCAGAATTAAGGCAAACGATCCTAAGTCGGTGTAAATCGATTTTACCCGAAAAACTACTTTTTGTAGTTGATGTCGGATGAGAAAACTTCTTTCTGAAGAAAGATTAGAAACATCGATAGAAATCGGTACCCACGTGTGGAATCTTCGTTTGAAGCTCCGAACAGAAAAAGTCTTCATCGACGGTTTATTTTAAGGTTCTTGAGCTATCAGGGATTTAGTTTCGGAAAACCTTCGAGAATTAGAATCGGACGTTCGTGCATTCCAGGGTTTCGTATCGAAATGCTTGTCATGGAAAGGATTAAGAGAAGTTCTAACATTTCTCTGAAGATTTTTGGAATTAGTTTCTATAGTACTCTTAAGGGTAAATTAGTCGTTTACTAATGCACTTGTCCTAGGCATAGGCGAATAATACTTGCGCTATAACTTATATCGATTCTAATGTTATCCTTAGCCTTTTCCTGAACTTTCTCCTTCATAAATTTATTCCATTTGATGAACACTTGTTCAGTTTTCCTTCATGTTACATCGAACCTAATCGTGAATAGGAATTTTATCGATTTATTCTAAGCTTAAAAACTTGGGTCTCACACAATGCGCGGGTCTTTAGTCTAGTTATAATGAATGTCCATACAAATGCATTCACAGAAACTTGAGTAGCGGGACTCACAAGTGGCTGTTTTAACTTTTGTGAACAATGAACGCTGCTACTAACACCCTAAACCATAGCATATTAATTTCAATTGCAGGACTCAGGATCTATACAACATAATAGATACGAATATAACACACCTCAGATTTACGCTTATGTGATTGTGTCGCAGGATAGTCATTTCCGTTTTTCGCATGTAATGACCCATCTCCATTAACCCTCAAATACAAAATTTAAACATATTAACACAATAAAACTAGTAGAGATGAACAACACAATGAAATATCAATCTTATCACCTCATCATGTCTCGTGTCTTCAACACCTTAAATTGATGATTCACCTCAATCAATATTAGACACTTGATTCTTATCAAATAGTCTTGGACACTTTCTAATAGTGTGCCCAACTCGCTTACAATTAGAACAATGTCTCTTCTTCTTAGCATTTTGTTTCTTTTGCAATGGACCTCTAGTCTTCACAACTGTTGGATAACCCACATCGAACATAGTACTATTTCTAGTTGAAGCGGGATTATGGCGTTTCTGGATTTTGGATATCAGCTTGTATATTTCTTCAGTAAAACTTACAAAATCATCCTAATTGTCACAACAAAGTTCAGTCAGAATATTGCAGGAAGCGCACATAGCACCTCTACGCAACGTTGCGAGCTTCTTAGAATCAAGATCCACAGCTGGAATTGAGTAAACATAATCAGCCTTAGCTAACTTCAACCACTGACTGCATATGAGACTAGTTGGAAATTCATTCACATCCTCATGCTTCATTGCATTAACTATGTGACAGTAAGGAATGCCACAATACTCAAAAAATCCACAATGGCATACAAATCTTTTCTGAGTTTTATCATAAACAACAAGGTATCGTAAAGCTTTTTCATTCTCAGCATGACAATATTAGACACCTCTAAACGTTGTACCACATTTATACCCAATGCATCATGAATTTCATATTTCACTTTCATAAATACTTTCTTGGTAAGAATTTTTGCAGCCTCATGCTCAATGCCACAAAGAGATGTAGTTATGACAGGCTCGGTGTATATGGATTTAAAATCAGAACGCAACTCATTGTGCCTATATTCCTTGACAACCCTTTCAAAATTGAGCAAAAAATCAAACAGGCTAGATTTACACTGCAAAAACCTCTTTATGAAAGAAATATACTGTTGGAACATGTTGCCATGCATTTTGTCAAAACAACCGATTGTCGAAGCAGATGTCGTGGCATCTGATTCCGTGAAGCTAGGGCATCAGTCCTCAGCTTGTGTTTCTGTTGTGGGCCCTCTGAAGATTTACTGAAGATAAGTTTTTGAGTTACTTGAGGAGCAAGTAGCTATTCCAGAAGGGTTTTAGTTGTTGGGTTGTTATTTGTTGAAACAATCTTTGTTAAAAGATTGGTTTCTATCTTTACTTGTGCAATAAGTAAACCGAATCTATCAAGATTACGTTTTGAATTGCTGTTACTGCAATCTGTTTCTTCAGCCTGTGCCAACCCTTAAGCCAATGCTACCGCTGCTGAAGTCTATAAAAGGATGAAGACCTAAAACATGAAGACGACTGAAGCTAATAGAGAGAGATCAAGTGTTTTATGATTTGTGTTTGTGCTTTGTTCTTTGTTAATTGTGAATCCTCTTTGCTCACTGATTCTATAAAGCAAAGAAGGGTTCTGTGTTGTTTGATTGCATTCAAACTCTGATTGTTCATTGTGTTCACCAATCACTGTGGCAGTGATTGAGAGAAAGTGAGAGGGGCTCTCATACTTAGGTTGAGATTCTAAGTAGAAGTACACTGGGTAGATTAGGAAGTGAACTATGAACTGAGTTGTTCATGAGTGTCTGTAATTCCTGAATCTTGAGATAGTGGATTTCCTTTCTTTTGGTGCAAACCCTCCAGACGTAGGTGAAAGTTTTTCACTGAACTGGGTTAACAATTACTGTGTGTTATTGTTTCTGTTATTAAGTTCTGTTATACTGTTAAGCGGTTGTCAAACCTCTTGTCCCAGCATCGTGCAGGACAATCGTATCAGAGGGAACCTGAATTACATATACCTTCACACATTGAAGTAGTTCTGATACCGGCAAAAAATCTGTATTTCATGAAAGAACTTGCCCAATAACTTTGCATGTTATACATCATCTTTGTCCACCCATCATCTATAAGACCATATTTCTCAATATATAACTTCCACTTCTCATCAAACCTCTTTGGGGTTATAGTAGCATAAATGAATAAGTTGAAATCATCCAAACCATCAGGGTCCTTCACATGCTCCACGAAATTTTGTTGAATATACCAGGCACAAAGTCTATGCGTTGTATTTGGAAATACAACTCTAATAGCTTGTCTCAATACAAGATCACCATCTTTAACCACCGCTTTGGGATTTTTGTTAAACATTGCTTCATGCAAACTATTCAAGACCCATACATATGTCTCACATGACTAATTTGAAATAAGTTCAGAAACTAAATATTGTTGGCTCCTTATGATGGTTATACCCACAGAAGATCACTTAAAGGATTGTTGTACTTGTTCTTTCTATAAGTACTGTCAAACACAATCACGTCCCTAAAAGCATTATAATCAAGACGACTTACCTCGTCACACCAAAACAAATCTTTCATATTACCATCATCTGTTTTGGAAAACTTGAAGTAATAAAGATGGTCATTGTCCGCCTTAGCTTGTAAGTAAGATAATGTTGCAACAGAATCACTGTTTTGCACCCTTTGCCTCCTTTCCTTATCTAGGTGGTTGGACAAGTCCCTTTTAGTAAAGCTTGTCGACTCATGTCCACCCTTTTGACCCAACATCACCCCTATAATGATGCAAGTCCTAACTCCATATAGCTTGAGAATGTCAACTTGAGCTTAGTCTCCATTAGTCAATCTCCGATATGACAGAATAAAGTGCACATGTTCAGCTGTAGCTGATGACCCGGGATTTAGAGCTATTTTCCTAGTTTATTGTCATTTAGGTTAAATATTTTTTAGGATATTTTGGTCATTTTAGGACACATTAGAAGCAATTCATGCATTTTAATATTTTAAATATGTTTTAGTTATTTTTATAGTTTATATATTATTTTTATGGATTTATTAGGATTATAAGTATTTTTATATTTTATTTATTTTCTGTTATTATCTTCTAATGATTTTATTTTATTTTTATTGTTGTTTTAGGGGAAGATTTGGAAAAGATAGAGAAAATTCGGAATTAAAAAAGAATTCTGGAGGCTGGAATTATGTGCCGCGCGACCGCGCGAAGTTACCGTGTACTTCTGGTGCGATCGCGACACTTTTCAGCGTTCTGGAATTAAACGCACCAGATTTCGTGCCACTTTGGCTTACAGCGTGCGCAACCGCACCGGATCACGTCTTCAGCAGAAAAGACAAAAAAGGGGTCCCAGCTCCCTGCTTCGCGCATATGTGATTACAGTGTACATCACCCATGTGCACCACGAGATTAGAATCAGACGCCAGGAATTGCAAGGGTGCATGTTCTTACGATGCACCCTGTCACACTGGATCTCAGCCCCACCAGAACGTGAAAAACACTATAAATAGCGTTTTAAACCTAATTTTTGGGATTCTAAGCCCCTAGTGACGAATTGGAGCAACCCAGAGACATAATTTTGGTTCTTGAAAGTACTTTTCCAGGTTTTCTTGGATCTTTTATGTTTTCCTTCTTAGATATTGAATTGTTTCTCATGTCTATGAGGAACTAATTCTTCTTTAGCACTTGGGATGTCTAGTCTTTTTGATCTTATGCTTTAATTTGTACTTTGGTTGTGTGATGAATTTCTATTACAATCTATGAATTCCGCTTCAGTTTTAATTCTATTTGATTGCAAGCAAATACTTTACTAATTTCTGTGAGACTTGGAAGAGTGATTAGAAATTAGGGATTTAAGGGAACGGAATTTATTAACTTTTCTCTACGACCTTAGGAATGAGGGTAGGAGTTAATAGTGGTGACCGGAATTATAATTTTATCTTTAATCTGTTGGTTTAGGTGCTCGTAACACAGACTTAATATTCAGATTAAAAGTCTTTCTTGTTTAAGGAATTAGAAAGTTAAGAACTTAGGCTAGATCACCATAGAGAGTAATTTTTATTTCACACAAACAAGTTTGATTAGGCATAAGTGATAATTGGCGAAGCTAATCCAGGTGCTATTTTTCCAAATTAAGTTTCACAAATTCTATTAGCTTTCTCAATTTTCCCTGCAGTTGAACAATTAAATCAAATCCCCCAATCTTATTTTACTTTTGCTTACTAAATCATAGAACTAGTCTTAATCGATCATTGAACACAATCCCTTGGGTACGTTATCTTTTATATTACTACGGGCAAATCTGTATGAAAAACGGTAGAAAGGGGGGGTTTGAATAACGTTTTCAGTACAAAACTTCCACCTTAAAGATTTTGGCAAATCTTTCGAGAACTTAAGTGCTAAAGATAAGAGATAGAAAAGCACACAAGGATTTTATCCTGGTTCACTTGATAAATCACTCAAGCTACTCCAGTCCACCCGTTAAGGTGATTTCTTCCTTCTTAGAATGAAGGCAATCCACTAATCAGGTAAGAGTTACAACTGCACTTGAAACCTACAAGTGACTAACAATTACACTGACTTAGCTCACACTAAGATTCACTCTCTTAGTCTTCTCTAGGATCCGATCAACCTTGATCTCCTAAAGGCAAACTATACAACTGTATATGAAGTTCTTGTTTACAAAGAAAGTGCTTCTAAAAAGCTTATAGTAAACACAATGAATTTCAGATGAAAGAAAGCTTAGAATATTTTGAATATGTCTTGCGCGTGTATTGCTTCTTCTTAGTTTCTTGGCCGCTTCTTTCAATCTTCAGCCTCTATATATACTCCAAGGATTAGGGTTGAGCGTTGCATGGGAAATGCTACCGTTGGAGGGCAGTTCTGGAAAATCCAGCTTCTGCTGTGGCTGAGAACGTTAGGTAGGTCGTCAGGAAGGTACACTTGCTTTTGTACTTGGATAGCGACTTGACCTTTTAACCTAGGAGACTTCTGATCAGGGGAAAGCTTCATATTGGAACTTGTAAAGCCGGTTGATCAGAGTCAGAGGGAAAGCACAGATCCTCTGACCATTGTATCTTCTGATTCTGAACTCAGAGGGAAGAACATGGCCTTCAGAGTTTCTTGCTTCTGGACTTCAGAGTTTCCACTATTCAGCTTCTGGATCTTCAGAGTCTTCTACACCATCAGAACATCTGAACCTTCAGTGTTTCTTGGTTATCAGAACTTCTGGATCTTCAGAGCTTCTAGCGACTGAGTCCACATCAGAGTTTGTATAGCTTCAGAACTTCTGAAGCTTTTCCACTGTTCATACTGAACATGGTGAATGCGAAAGCGTTGCTTGGGTTACCCTTTATACACAGTGCTTCTGATTTGTGTGAGATTGAGTTGAGGTCAGAGCCTGTAAACAGCACACTCAGAAAAACACGTTAGAGTACCACAATTGTTCATATCAAAAGGTTAACTTGTAATCATCAAAACATAGAGTTGTACTACTAGATCAAAACTTGATCTTACAATCTCCCCCTTTTTGATGATGACAAAACTAAGATTTTTGATGAACAATTCTTAAACATTAAACTGAATTCACTCAGAGTTTAGAGATATAGAATAATACTTATCCTGATGTGAATAGTTTATCTTGCTCATTCTGAATTCAAGTCACTGCTTGATTCTGAGCTTAGCTCCCCCTGAATCTAATACTTGATGAAAACGTTAGTAAAGTCTAGATTCTGAGCTAAAAAATATAAGAGTTCAGAGTGAAAAGCTTATGACATAGATGAAAAACGAATAATCAGAGCGCATAAGTGATCAGAGTCATGGACAAGGTATCAGAGTCTTGGGTATCAGAGTCAACTTATAATCACTTCAGAAGAAGTGAAATGTATTCCTTGTATTTGCCCAGTGACACATCTATGGTCATGAAAGTGGAACTCTTAAATTCTCCAAAAGAAAAATAAATCACACTAACACATCTTACACATCAAAAACTGGGTTTACTCCCCCTTTTTGTCATAAGCAAAAAGCTTGGGGTGTGAAAAACTTAGGCTTGAAGTACAAGGTACTCCCCCTTAGAGAAGGTCTAAGTTTAAAGAAAATGAAAACGATGTAAGAATCAGAGTTAGGCGAAAATAAATAGAAGAGTTAATGCAAGGGATGAACGTTTACCACCGGTCAAGTGAGTAAATAGAAGGGTCAGTTACCAAGAACTTAACCTCGAGAAACCGTAAGAGCATTAACTTTCAGAGAGAAAGTGAAGCCTATAAAAAGCGTTGGAGAGAAAGGTAAGCTTCACACCTCGAACAAGTTTCATTAGAAAGAATGACATCATACAACGTAGCACTAGAAGAGCTGAGGAAGAAGGCCTTTGAAGAGGACTTGTTCCTGAACATCAGGCATCCAGAGGGTGCAACAACCATCGCGGAGCTGACACGGACACTGCTGGAAGAGGACCTGCGTCCAGAGTTGGAGAGAGACCTGAAGGAATTTCTTGCCTTCGTGGAGGAGGTGCAAGAACTCAGCCGGCTTGAACTCAAGCTGCTGGAAGAAAAAGAAAGTTTGGAAGAGAAGCTCAGGACTTCAGAAGACATTCTGGAGAGGGATGAGCTAAAGATCAGGCTCAGCAACATCCAGCATGTACTGGAGCGTCTGGAGAAGAATAGGTCAGAGCAGCGCCAGGAGTGCAGAAGAATGAGGAGGGATCCTCCATTCTAGATTGATATGATGTAAAGAAATATGATGTAAACATAGAATATGAATAAAAAAGACTTTTGCAAACATATGTGACATAAGTATATAGATATATATGCATATATAATCACAAACGAACAAAAGAGAATAAATAAATAAAAAGAAACAGAGTTTAACAAAAGGAAAACAAAGTTAACGAAAAAGAAGAAAAAGAAGAGATCCTAAAAACTAAGGTTTGTCAGTGCGTCGCAGAAGTTCCAGCATCATTTGCTTCATCTCAATCAGCATGGATTCATGAGTGTCAAGACGTTGTTCCATGATGTCGAGTCTGGATGAGCTTGTCTGAGTAGAGCTGGAAGGAACATTCTGAGCAGCTTGAGGTTCTGGAATGGAAGCAGAAGCAGCAGGAGTAAACACAACTGGTGCAAGTCGCTCTGCCTCAGCCTCAGCTTCAAGACGCTCTGCCTCAAGTCTGGCTTGTTCAGCCTGAGCTGCTGCTTGACGTGCAGCTTCTTCTGCTTGTTCTTTCTTTCTCTTGGCTTCTTCAATAGCTTCAAGAAGCTTATTTCTCTGTTCTAGTTCGTGAAGAGCCACCCTCCTAGCAAGCCTTTGCTTTGCAGCCTCAATGCTCTGACTGCCCTCTGCATGCAGGAGCTGCATCATAATTGGAACTTGAGCCACTAGCCAAGTGCTCAGATTGTTCCACTCATCAGCCACATTTTCAGCATTCTCACTGAGATCAGTCTGACCGTGCACATTGCGGAGCCTCAAAGAGGCTTCATGATAGAAGATATTGATGCACTCAGAGAGAGATGTGGGTTGAAGGTGAGTATAGGGAATTATGGAGAGGTTGGGTTCAGGAGAGGCTGGGTGATTGCTGCTATGAGCTTCAGAGGCACCTTGTGGAGAACCAATGTTAATCATGGGAGCATTGGGTTCAGAGGTTCCAAGGTGAGGGTCTGAAGTTTCAACCAGAGGGTGAGGTGATCTAACCGAGGATTGGTTAGACACTGATTGTTCAGGTTCAGGGTCTGGTTGAATGGGCTCATGTTGGTCAGGGACAGGGTGAGCTTGTTGAACGAAGGGATCTGCCTCTTGGATAGGATTGGCCAAGATAGGTTCATCTGGGTCAACTAGACGTTCAGGTCTAGGGCCAGGATATCTCCTAGGGCTTGGACAGGTAAGGTAATACTCTTCCAAGGCAGATACCTTTTCTTTTCTAACCTCCATGAATTTTCTAATTGATTCAGAGGTATTGGAGGGAGGAGAGTCAATAACATTGGTTGGGAAGGATACAGGTGTGAAGGCTGTTGAAGAGTCTGTATCCGTGGTTCTGACAGCAGGACGTGCTGATGCTCTGGGAGCAGAGTGATCAGACGTTCTGGGTTGTGGTTCTGTTTGGTTGGGCTCAGGTTAGTCTTGGACGATTGGTTCAGAGGATAATGGGTCGTATGGAATGGTAAGGAGAGAGGTTGGATCTTCTGACCTAGAGGTTGGGTTCTGAAGCAAATTCCAGAGTGGTGCTTCAGTAGGAGAAGGTTGAAAGAAGGAGGATCTTGGGGAATGTGGTGGAGAGGTGGTTTGTGCGGCTGGCTGGGATTCAGGAATAGGAGTGAGGGGATTTGAGGAGTGTTGAAGCAAGGCAGAAATAGGAAGTGCATCAAATAAATTCAAATCATCATCAGAAGCAAGTGCAGGCTTACTTGAATGTGCTGATGATCGAGTCACTCTGGCAGGAGGTTCAGTCCTTCTGACCACTGCAGCAGCTGGTTCCACCCGAGTAGGCTTCACCACGATTCTGACCTTCTTCTGCTTCTTCTTTGGAGGACCATCCTCATTATCATCATCATCACCATCATCAGGCTTTCTCTTTGTCGTCTTGACCAGAGGGACATCAGATTCTTCAGAGGATTCGTCCAGAACCATCTTCCTCTTGGTTTTCTTCTTGGGAGGAGAAGGAAACTCTGGAGCTGGTGGAAGTCTGCTGACGAAATCATCAAGGTCAATCTCGAATCCTTGAGCCCTGAGGTCTTCAACATAGCATCTGATGGCTTCAGGATGGTCTGCTTGAGTCCACAGAGGGTAGTCATTCAGAGGCATTCTTCTTCCTCTGATCTCAGAAGATGTGTCTTCATGAGCAGGAGCAATCTTCTTCTGGATTAAGCCCATCTTCTTCAAGGAGTTTGCAGTGAAGACATCACTGACAATTGTGCTCAAATCCTCTGTGCAACCAGCATCGATCAAATCTTGCACCAAGTGGCTTTCAATGAGAAAGTCTGAGAGCAGCCTCCCAAAAGGGATGTATTTGATTGCAGACTTGATGGAGGCGGTAGTGCGAGACTTCCAGATGCATTCCTTTAAGTAGGAGAACAGGAAGTAGGGAAGGCAGATCTTCTCCTTGTCTTGAATGAAGAACAGCATCGCCTTCTGGTTGAAGTTGATGTAATCTGGGGAACTGCCCTTCGGTCTCTGATTGATGCAGTTGAGCAGGATCTTGTGCCAGATTCTGAGTTTGGGGTGAAGATCCATCACCTTGTAACTCGTCTTGCCCGGTTTGAAAGAGGTGTACAGGGCCTTGTTGACTTTGTCTTTGGTGCTGGGTTTCAGCTTGGATTCCGTCAGTTGGAACCGATACCCATAAGCAGTTTCTGCACCTAGCAGATTCACGAATGACTTCTCAGTGATAATGATCTTCCTGCCAAGAATGTGAGAGACCACCTGAGTGTCATCGCAGTCTGCGTGCTTCCAGAATTCCTTTACCAATTTCTCATACACCGGTCCTCGAAGTCGATTGAAGTAGTTTCCCCAACCTTGAGCTTGAACTTCAGGACGAAGATCATACCCATTTGCAGCCAAGTTATCGAGGTTGAATCTCCATTCTGCCAGGACTTGGAGTTCCTCAGGAGCAAATACGCAGTGAACGGCACAGCCCCGTTCTGCAATAGGAACAATCTGCTCTTGAGCTTGAACTTGTTCTTGTGCCGGGTTTTCAGAGCCCCTTTGACCCGTTGCCAAACCAACTTCCATGTGAGGGAACTGAGGTGCATCTGCAGTAGATCTTCTGGTTTGTCTCACCATTTTGAAGAGGTTGAAGGTTTGAGGTAGAAGAAGAAGTTTGAAAGATGAAGAGAGATCGAGAGAGAAATCGAGAAAAAGGCGGTTTTGAAAAGCAGAGAGTGCGAGAGTGAAAACCGGAAGTGAACGAGAACGTGTGTGTATAGTGGGTTTTATCAAATAACCGTTGTTGATTCAAAAAGCACTTTAAGATCAACGGTTGAAAATTAAAGATAGATAGTAACAGTAAAATACACAATCACACACAGGAGATAAGCATATCTACACGCAATCATAACAGACTGTCACACGGGCACAAGGAATTATGCATCAGAAATTCTGACACACGTGTTGTTGTCTCAGCTTCAGAGTCAGTACCAGTGGGCACACACACTCTGATTGAGTTACCTTCTGGACTAGACATCTTCTGATCAAGAAGTATCATAGTCAGAGGTTCTGATCCATCTTCACTCTGGACAAAAGTCCATGTTTAGATTTTTCAGAATAAAATTAAATCTATCCTCTGCTAAGGGCTTTGTAAAGATATCTGCCCATTGATGGTCAGTATCAACAAACTTCAGAAGAAGTACGCCCTTCTGCACATAATCTCTAATGAAGTGATACTTTACCTCAATGTGCTTTGCCCTTGAATGCAAGATAGGATTCTTGCTCAACGAGATTGCAGCAGTGTTATCACAATAAATTGGGATATTGCTCTCAAGGATCTGATAATCCTCCAGCTGATGTTTCATCCAGAGCATCTGAGTGCTGCATATTGCTGCTGAGATATATTCTGCCTCTGCAGTTGATAGTGCAATGGTTGATTGCCTCTTGCTTGCCCATGAGACTAGATTGCTTCCCAGAAATTGACAATTTCCAGAAGTACTTTTTCTCTCTGTTCTATCTCCAGCATAATCAGCATCACAATAACCTGAAAGCTTATACTCTGATGTTTTCTTATACATCAAGCCAAGGTTAGTGGTGCCTTTCAGATACCTTAGGATCCTCTTAACAGCAGTTAAGTGGGTTTCCCTTGGATCTGATTGGAAACGAGCACATAAGTGAACACTAAATAATATGTCTGGCCTAGATGCAGTTAAGTATAGAAGTGAACCTATCATTCCACGATAGAGCTTCTGACATACTTTACCACTTTTATCTTCTTTCTCCAAAATGCATGTAGGATGCATTGGAGTCTTGGCCACTGTAGATTCCAGCATATTGAACTTCTTCAGAAGTTCTTTAGTGTACTTGCTCTGATGGATATATGTTCCTTCTGGTGTTTGATCAACTTGTATTCCCAGAAAGTACTTTAATTCTCCCATCATACTCATCTCAAATTCAGCCTGCATCATCTCAGAAAATTCTTTGCATAGAGATTGATTAGCAGAACCAAATATAATATCATCAACATAAATTTGCACAATTAAGATATCATCTTTATAAGTCTTGCAAAAAAGAGTTGTATCTACTTTACCCCTTACAAACTCATTCTCCAGAAGGAATGAGCTAAGTCTCTCATACCATGCTCTGGGAGCTTGCTTCAGACCGTAGAGTGATTTCTTTAATTTGAACACATGGTCTGGTTTCTTTTCATCTTCAAAACCTGGGGGTTGATGAACATAGACTTCCTCTGAGATATAACCATTTAGGAAGGCACTCTTTACGTCCATCTGATGTAGAACTATGTTGTGATTTACTGAGAAGGAGATCAACAGTCTAATTGCCTCCAGTCTTGCTACCGGAGCAAATGTTTCAGTGTAGTCTATTCCTTCCTGCTGGCTGTAGCCTTGAGCAACTAGCCTTGCCTTGTTTCTGACTACTTCTCCTTTCTCATTTAGCTTGTTTCTGAATACCCATTTCGTTCCAATAACATGAACATTCTCAGGCTTCTTCACTAAGCTCCAAACATCGTTCTTGGAAAATTGATTCAGTTCTTCTTCCATGGCCAGAATCCAATCCTTGTCCTGAAGAGCTTCATCTATGGACTTGGGTTCAATTAAGGACACCAATCCTTTCAGACTCAGCAAGGTCTCTTCAGAGGGTCTGAAGGCAGATCTGGTTCTGACTGGTTCATCTTTGTTGCCCAGAATCAATTCCTTAGGGTGAGCTGCAGTGATTCTGCTCTTCTTCAGAGTTTGTGAGTTAGAGGGACCAGCTTCTTCCTCTGGTTCATCTTCCTCTGGCTCAACTTCCTCTGGAGCTTTGCCTTTGTCAGAAACATTAATGCTTAAATCTGCAAACTTTTCAACTAGCTTTGACTGGTCAGAGTCAAGCTTATCATCAAATCTAACATGAATAGATTCTTCAATAGTCTTAGCATCAGTATTATAAAATCTAAAACCTTTAGATCTATCAGAATAACCAAGTAATAGACACTTAGAAGACTTAGCATCAAATTTATGCAATCTATCCTTAGTATTGAGAACATAACAAACACAGCCAAAAGGATGAAAATAAGAAATGTTGGGTTTTATGTTCTTCCACAATTCATAAGGAGTCTTATTCAGAATTGGTCTCACAGAGATTCTGTTCTGAATGTAACATGCTGTATTTACTGCCTCTGCCCAAAAGTGCTTAGCCATGCCAGTTTCTTGGAGCATGGTTCTAGCCATCTCCTGAAGAGTTCTGTTCTTCCTCTCAACAACGCCATTTTGTTGAGGAGTTCTGGGACAAGAGAAATCATGTGCAATTCCATAGGAATCAAACAGACTCTCAAACTTGTCATTCTCAAACTCTCCACCATGGTCACTTCTGACACGCACAATCCTACAAGCCTTCTCGTTTTGCACTTGAGCAATGAAGGTAGAGAACACAGCATGAGACTCATCCTTGCGGGTTAGAAACTTTACCCATGTCCAGCGGCTATAGTCATCAACGATAACCATCCCATATCTCTTGCCACCTATAGACTCAGTTTTCACTGGTCCAAACAGGTCGATATGCAGAAGTTCTAACGGCCTTGAGGTTGAGACAACATTCTTTGCCTTGAAAGGGACTTTTGTGAATTTGCCTTTCTGACATGCTTCACAAAGAGAGTCTGAAGCGAACTTCAGATTGGGTAAGCCCCTGACAAGGTTTAGCTTGCTCAGCTGAGAAATCTTTCTCATACTGGCATGCCCTAACCGTCTATGCCATACCCACTGCTCTTCATTAACAGACAGAAGGCACTTCACATTCTGAGCCTCCAACTCAGATAATCTGATCTTATAAATGTTGTTCTTCCTCTTGCTGTTAAACAGAACAGAGCCATCGATTTGACTTACAGCCCGGCAGGACTTTTGATTGAATATAACATCATAACCCTTGTCAGCTAATTGACTTATAGACAATAAGTTATGTGTTAAGCCGTCTACCAATAAAACATTATCAATGCATGGACTACTATCTACACAAATAGTACCAGTACCAACAATTTTACCCTTTTCATTTCCTCCGAAGCCAACTTCGCCTCCAGGCTTAAGTTTCAGCTCTCGGAACATACGCTTTTCTCCCGTCATGTGACGCGAGCATCCACTGTCCAGATACCATGATTGGTGTTTCAGTGGAGCTATCAAGAATATCTGCAACATAGATAATTTTGTCCTTAGGTACCCACTTTCTGGGTCCTCTTTTGTTAGTTACCCCAGAGGTTCTGATCACCTTGGGTGTCTCAACATAATATTTTAAAGGAATACTTGCATGATATTTAGTCATAGAGAAAGATCCCTTTTTAAGAGGATGTTTAGCAACTTTAGCAGGTACAGGATCAGGCAATATGGTACCAGAGGGAACAAAGCATTCATACAAGGATTTAGCTTTAGACACAGAAGGCTCATTTCTAATTGGTTTAGAATAGCCAATGCCATGCATTCCATTTCTGCTTACGCCATAGATCATTGAAGCCATCAAGCTTCTATCCACGCTTTTAGCTAGGAATCTTTGAAAGGACTTTTCATACTTAGATTCATTTCTACAATCAGAGGCATCACAGGCAACAATTTCTTCTAACTTAG
>NC_080046.1:24271139-24287001 GCF_012489685.1 Lotus japonicus
ACCAAAAGAGCTATTAAGCCTAACATTTTTATCTCCTTCATATTAAGTCAAAGTAAATTAAACTATTATTATAATTCTTGTTTTTAGTAAGAATATTCTAGCAACATTAATATGCATGTCCTGTATCAAGTTTTGTAGCATGTCCTAGTGTCTTTGGGTCATGGCAGTTGTTAGTATTTTCCAAATCAATCCTTTCCTCTACCTTGAATTCTTCTGCCACACCTAACCTTTCCTCTTCATTTCTGGATTCCAGAGCAGCCTGCAAACATATATGGACAAAAGATTGTACTAAGTTAGATCCTTTTAATGCTAGCAGAGAGGATAGGAATCAGATTCGAAATAGAAGAGTTCAAAATATTGAAAACTAAGATTAATTTTTTTCCATAAAGGTCCAAGGTAACCTCGTTATCTAGTCTAGTTTGGATTGGAGGATTGCTTGAATTTTTCATCAAAAGTAAATATAATGAACAATGACAATTGCCTACATAATAGGTGAGTATGAGATGAAAAACTCAGTTGTAGGGGAAAGTGAGTAGGGGAATAATCCGGGAGTTAGATTTTTAGAATCAAATTTGCCATACTCATACACTTTCTCTTTCATCATATTTTCACCACTTTTTCTTCATATTTTTTCTTCCTATCCCATCACCTCCTTCTCTCTCTCTCCTCTCTCTCTCTCTCTCTCTCTCTCTCTCTCTCTCTCTCTCTCTCTCTTAAAATTCAAAGAACCCAGAAAATAATCCAATAAATGAGCAGAAAAATGAATGGGGAAACAACAAAACCAGACATTCGTTCCCCATATGGACCAAGCAATTGCAGTTGCATGCAAACAGATGACTATGAAAGTATACATAAACCTGAAATATTGAAGTGAATCTGTAATTTGCTCTTGGAAACAATTTTGATTTTAAAAATTAGTTGTTCATTGCAGCATATATACAGGAACAAACAAATAACAGGTTGGTGCAATTAGTCTACACCATTGCATGAAATGATCACAATAGCATAGGAATTTCCCCATACATATATCAGGCTTCCATTAGATTAGAATTAGAATAGATGGATTTGCATATATTGAAGGAGTACATGAATATGCAGTTGATTATTAGTCCATTAATAACAATGTGATTGATTATGTAGATAACATCAGATGATTCAATTTCACTGAAGCATTTTTATTAGATTTAAAACTTTCATAGCGCCCTTTCACTTTGTTCTACTGTCCTAAATACTATTTATCAGAATGGATCTCTTCAATTGACAGGTTCTTGTAAGGCATGATGGTTTCTGATCACCACCTAGATTTCCATTATCAAACACTATATTAAAGATTCACATACACAGACTGCTTTGTTATACATATGCAGTGGTAGAGACAAATGTAAAATACGCAGCAAAAACACAAAGAAATAACTCTCTTAGTGTCTCCTTCAAGCTTTTATACCAAATTTTTTTCTTAGTTATTAAACAAAATTGAACACCAAGAGCGAGAATCATATTAGTTCAAATTTAAAGTTTTTTCTTTGATTCTTCAATTTTCAAGATATACACAGAGAAAACAATTAGTAAAAGTTGGCAAAGCTTCTTAAATCTTAATCTTGAAGTATAAACCCTTTTCAAATCATATCATGTTTCTGTTTCACATTCCTATAATATTAACTTATTTTTTATAAAGAAGTCAGTTTTAAATGATAATACAAGATCACAAGAACATGTCTTCACTCAAATAACACATAATCCGAAATGCCAGTCATGGGACCTTTGCTATCTATTATCATTTTGAATCTATATGGGAATAAAATGACAATTAAATTAATTGAGAAACTGGTAATTACCTCCTCTGCTATGTCAGTCAAATTGGTTCCGTACTCCTTTAAAGTTGGCATGTTATTGCTACTGCTTCCGGGGCCAACAGTAGCGACAACACTGGAGACTCAATATAGTTGTGACTTAGAAACTCCAAGGAGTAAGCCCAACTAATTCATCAAGTGCAGATAAAATATTACATTTGAATACACATCACCTGAAAATTAAAGAGTAGAAGTCAGAACACAAAAACCAGCCAAATTTCAAAATACTGTGTGCTTACCATTCAGAATCTATATGAAATAAAAAGGTTTTCATTTTACACAGTAAAAAAAATTGTCAGGCTCAAAGATTGAAATATACTGAAATAAATATAAAAAGTAACATCAACTTTACACAAACTAAAGAATGGAGAACCAACTTCTGAATAAGTTCCTCAGAACTTCTGAACGTCAGAGCTAGAATAGCTTGGGTCTTCAGAACCAACTTCTTACAGGTCTTCAGAACTTGAGTCTATCTGCTTCTGAATCGTTCCACTGGAACATCTAATCTTCAGAACTTCTGACTCTGGTTCTTCAGAGCCTCTTGAGAGCTTGTATCTTCAGAACTTCTGAGGGTTTTGCCACTGTTCAATACGAACATGGTAGGTTAAGAAACTCTCTTTTTAGTAACCCTTGATTCTTCTTCTTCTGAACGAATAGGCTTGGGTCAGATTCAGAACCTGTTTGTCACAACTTAAAAAGACAAACGTTAGGGTACCACAATTGTTCATCATCACAAACCTTAATTGTAATCATCAAAACATAGAGATGCAACTACTGATCAAACCTTGATCTTACAATCTCCCCCTTTTGATGATGACAAAACAAGTATTTTGGATGAACAATTTTACACAATAAACTGAATACACAAGAGAGAAAAGATTAGAAGTTTAAACTTATCCTTGTGTAACGGTTTGCATTAATCTTTCTGAATCTAGGACAGCACCTGATTCTGAGCTAGGGTCTCTCCCTGACTCCCCCTGAATCTATGACTTGATGAATTGGTGAAGAGTTTAGATTCGGAGTCTGGTTATGTGATCAGATTTTACGCTTGAATAGATGTATACTCATCAGAAGTGATAGTTCAGAACTTAGCGTATATCACATAATAGCATATAGTCTCGTCCAGATATAATTAGAATGAGGCGTCAAAATGTATTCCTTTTTGAGATGCTTGACAAAATCTATGTGCTATAAGTTTTAATACTTATTCTCCTCTACTGGTTTTATATAGTATAAAAGTTTATCAAAAACCATTTTATGTGTACTCCCCCTTTTTGTCATAATCAAAAAGAGTGAAAAATCAACAATAACAATAACACGGAAAGCAAATAACAGACGTTATTATTAATGAACGCAGAAAGAGTACAAAGGCAAAAGAGGAATGAAGAGGACTAATCCTAAATACATAGAAGGCTCTAGAGTCCTTCATGTAGAGAAGTTGAGGGTGCAGAGACGTATGTCCTGATCAATTGAGGCTAACTGGGTAGCCAGGTCTTCCTTCAAAGCTTGATTCTCCTGGACAGCCTCTTGATCCGCGGCATGGTGATCTTCTTCATATTCCAGAAGCATGCAAATGCCTTGAAATTGATCTTCAACGTCCTTCCGACGAGCGATCAGACTGAGGAGATCATTCAGAACTTGTTGAAGGTTCTGAAGACAGTAAGTTTGATGAGGTGTGAGCCAACATTTCAGAAGATTCTCAATCTTCTCAATAGCTTGAGAGAACTGAGAAGAAGATAGATTTACGCTCCATGGAAAGACTTGGTCAAATACCATAGTCTTGAGGTCAGAAATTAACTCGACAGTGGTCATTTTTGAACAAGAAGATAAGGAATATTGAAGCGATTGATGGAGAGGTGAATTGCGGTGTGATGAAGAAGAAGGATTGCAGAGATTATAAGGAAGAAAAGTAACAGAAAAAACATGCATAAAACTTAACAAAACATAAAGGCATGTGAGTTACTAAGAACGGTGCATTGAATCATAGATAAAGCAATTAACATAGTCAACATAAAATTAATGCAGTTAAGATAAATACATGCATGCAAGAAAAATGAGAGGAAATTCAAGGTTTGGAAGAGGAGGGAAGATTCTCAAGCAGGAGTTTCATCATATTTTCCATTCTGCGAGAAGATTCCTGAATCTGCCTGCTCTGTTCTATCTGAACAATCCCTTGCTGCTCAACCATCTGAAATAGTCTCTGCTGATCATCTTGAATGCGGTCAATTCTGGCAGCAAGAGTAGCAACTTCTGGAGCAGGAGCTGAGGGAGGAGCTTCTGGAGCTTGAGTATGAGTAGCAACTTCAGATTCTGAAAACATTGCAGTATCAACTTGAATTTGTTCTTGCTGCTCAACTTCATTAACAACAGCATCTTCCAGAATCACTATCCCTTCAGAACTTTCTTCTGCGGCCTCTTCTGATATTATCTCAGCATCATCTAAAGTACATTCAGAGATGACAGAATCTCTTGCAGCCACAGCTCTTCTCAAAGGTTCACAGACCTTATGCAGCACTCTCTGCCTTTGCTCATATGCTCTTTCAGATGCATTATGAATTCTAATGCGCTTTTCACTGTCCAGCTGCTTCTGAAAGTCATAACCTCTGTTCTCTGACCATCTTCCAAATGCAGACCATAGATTATCCACAAAGGAGGCATCAAACTGATTATCAGTTACCTGATATAACCATTGAAGTCTTCGGGTTGCCTCTTCAGAGAATTCCTGAATAAGCTGAATAAGATTCTGAGGTCTGAGGGAGGTTGCCAGAGTTAAGTCAGGCTGAGAAGTTTTGGCAGTATTTGAGCTTGAGGCATTTGAGCAATCAGGTCTGAGTTGTTCTGAGTGAGTGGAAGCAATCTCATGATCCTTCACTATCCCTGAGTGATCTGATTCAGCCATGTGCTCACCTTCTGAGATAGTGTCTGGCCTTTGCCTTGAGGTGACAGCCTTCTCAGGTGAAGTGAAACTCAGATCCTGTGAGTTGACTGCTGAGTAGTTGGACAAGGACACATAAGAAGTCTCAGCAGCATCTGGAATCTGATCTTCAAAATTGGAAGCAATTTGCTGAAGAGGCTTCACATTGAAGGGCGGTACAAGGATCTGAACATCATCATCATCCTCTTTTTCTGCCTCAGCAGGGATCTCACCAGTCTGGGTTATGAGGAGGGTGTGTGAAGTGGATGCAGGCTTGGGAGAGAACTGTTGAACTAAGGTTCTCAGAGTGGCCTCATGTTGAACAATACCTTGAATGAAGGAATTGAAAGGAGGTATTGGTTCAGTTGGGATGGATGTGGAAGAGGTGTAAATTGGAGTTGAAGGGATGGCTGTGGTAGCTGTTTGGATGGGAGATTTGGGAGCTTGAGGTTCAGCCTGTGTTTGAGGTTGTGTTTCAGGTTGAATAGGTTCTGTTTGGGTTGAGGTAGGCAGAGAGGTAGATATAGGCATAGGTTGCTCAGGTATAACTACTAAAGCAGAATCAGAGTTAATGCTTTCAGTAATTACCTTACTGGGGCTTCTGATGGGTGAGGTTCTGGTGAGACTTGTAGCCCTTGCTGGATCAGAAGTCCGTTTAGATCTTCTTTCCCTCTGTACTTCTGAAGTTGGTTCAGATGCTTGTTCTGCTGCTGTTTCCTTCTGCTGAAGTGGTCCCCTCAGAGGAAGCTTCCTTCTCTTCACTAGGGGAATAGCATCAGAATCAGTGGATTCTTCAGCATCTGAAGCTTCCCTTATACCTTGAATCACATTCTGGATGATCTCATGGTCATCCTGCTCATCTTCCTCTTCCTCAAGAATAATTTTGCGTCTCTTAGCCAGAGGCATGTCTTCATCTTCAGTCTCCTCACTTGAGGAGCCTTTCCATGTGTCTTCTGAGCTTTCAGAATCAGACATTTGTTGTTGTTGAGCTGAGGTTCTCTTCAGAGGCCTTCAGGAGATGGTTCCCTGATGATCACAGTCTTGGAAGCAGCCTTCTTCTTTGCAGGTTCCTCTATCAGAATCCCTTTGCCCTTAGGATCTGAGGGCTTGCTGCTTGTTGCTCTCCTGGATTTCCTGGTAGCCAGCTTAGGAGGACTTTCAGGAAGAGTGTTAACAAATTCTGTAAGGGTGATTGGATCACCTTGTCTTCTGAGCATCCTGACATATTCCAGAATGCATGCTGGATTGTCCTTCTTGGACCAAATAGGAAAGTCATCAATGGGATAATCCCTCTGACGAACTTCATCAGAAGTGTCTTCTTTGGGAGCAACTTGAATTTTCTCAATGATCTGCATCTTCTTCAACTTTGTGCCATTGAGAGCATCACCAATTGTCATGGCCAGATCTTCGTGGAGTCCAAGATCTGATAGAGTCTTGACAAGCTTGTTTTGGACGAAGATGTCTGACAGCAGCCTTCCATACGGAATGTAGTAGATGAACCTCTTGTTCTCAGAACCAGTTGTGGTCCTTGATTTCTCAACACACTCCTTCAGGTAATTGAAGAGTAGGAATGGCAGACATATAAGCTCACCAGTTGAAATGTAGTACATGATTACCTTCTGAGTTGTATTCAGGTAATCAGTTCCTCCAGTTCTGGGGTGAATGCAGTGCATGCAGATCTTCTGCCAAATCTTCATCTCAGACTTCAAGTCCTTAATGTTGTACTTGGTTTTCTGGTAAGACCAGTTATCATAGAGCGCCTTGTTGACCACGGTCCTCATCCCAGCAACATTTGCTTCAACATTCTTGATCCTTTTTCCCTACTGAAACTCCATACCGAGCAGTTTTGCTATAGATTCTTCAGAGATCACAATTTTCTTGTCCAGTACATGGGAGACGACGTAGTAGTCGTTGCAGACTGCGTTCTTCCAAAACTCGACAACCAACTTGTAATAGATTGGACCACAGAGCCTGTTGAAGTACCCAGACCATCCTTGCAAATTGACTTGGTCCCTAATATCAAACCCATGTTGAGCAAGATTATCAAAATCAACTCTTGCTTCGCAGCACACACTCAGTTCTTCTACTTTCTTTGCACAGGTGACTACATTTGGTGCATTCAGAATCTTCTGTGCTTCCTCGAATCTTTGCTTCTCTTGATCTTTGGCAGTTTGTGTGGTAGAAGCAGAAACATTCGCCTTAGGTTTCCTCGATTTGCCCATGATTCTTAGAGATGGAGGTTTAGGGTTCAGAGAGAAGAGGAAATGTTGGAGGAAGGAATATGAATGAATGCAATGCACACGGATAGTTTCAAAACCGTAAGTGTAAGTGAGTGGGAGATCATGTGTGACAGTGCATATCGTGGGTTTAATGGTAACCGTTGACAGTTTTAAGAAATTAAAGGCAAAATCAACGGTTATAAAATAGATAGTCTGAAAATAGCATAGTAGAGGAGAGTAGGCATCATCATTATAGCAGATATACCACGCGACTCAAGGAACTATGTCACAAATGAAGTGACACGTGTATTGTTGTCTACCATAGAAGTTTAACCAGTGGGTTAAGTGCTTCTGATCGAGTAACTTCTGAAAGGGGTAACATCTGATGACTTCAGAGGTACCATGGTCAGAAGTTCTGAAGAAAACCTTACTCTGGACAAAAATCCATGTTCAGGTTTTCAAGAATAAATAAAAACCTATCTTCTGCTAACAAGATGAAGATAACAAGATACCAAATCCAATGAGAGAAGTTTGAAGAAAAATGTTCAACAAACTTAGTGCCAAATGGCCTATCCCTTCAACAGGTTAGACGTACCTATTTTTTTATTAAATGAAGTTGCTTCTTTAAGTTAACAACGAAACCAATGAATACATAATAAGTTCATCTTTAACATTTTACATATAATAAATTAAATAATCAGATACTTACATGTACAAATACCAAAACCCTATAAAAGAAGAAAACTACCCCACCTAATACCCCCTTGAAAATAGACTTAACAAAACATGCCTCATTAAAACCTTTCTAGGATAAAACCCCCTTGGGAAAACCTAGCAAGAAAAAAGAGTACCTATTTTGAAAAGTCAAGAGGAATTTTCAAGGGTGTTTACAAAGAAAACTAATACTCAACCCAAACCCAATTGGTAAGCCTTCCAAAATCAAGACCAAACCTTCCACCAAATTCTTAATACAAAATCTGTACCTCCAGGAAATAACCAGCAGAGGTAGACTTGTGAAAAAGGAACCAGGAAGCAAAAGCCATTCTAATGGGAGCTCACCAGTTTGCATCAATCAAAAAAACCAATATCCTCCACCAAAAGAGAGTGTTGCAACACCATCACTTAGAGTACAAAATACGGCCATCCATACTTCATTTTAGTTGAACAAATCTGTTATTTAACTGAGCAATACAAGAGCACGGCTACAAGATCCATTCAAGCAATGTACACCTAAAATCACTTACCATTTATGAGAATCCATGCCTTCCATTAAATGGTACATAGGAGACCTCCCCATCTGGAGATTCATTTGAAAATAAAATAACTACCATAAATATTGAGTTAACATAAATCATAAAATTACTATTTATCATAGTATTTGCTTAAAAATTGTCACTATCTAAACCTACCTTATACTAAATTTAAATAAGGGGACCAACATATATAATTAGCAATTGACTCATCTTCATACCTCAGCTTAAATTTTTGAATACTTCTTTGTAAACAACATTTTTTGTGTGCTCCAAAGGCGGAACCTCTGTCTGGTCAACATAATTTTTCAATCCATCCCTTGATTTCACACGCGACAACGCAACATATAGTTGACCATGGGAAAAAACAGGTCTCGGTAAAAAAAACCCCACTCGAGACAACGTCTGCCCTTGACTCTTATTAATTGTCATTGCAAAACAAACACACACCGGAAATTGCCTACGTTGAACTTTAACATGTAGACCACTATCAGAAGGAACAATAGTCATGCGTGGGATGTATGTTTTTGTGCCAGCTTTATTTCTATTTAGCACTTTCCCATAAATCAAATTTGGTCTAAGATCCAACACAATAAGCCGAGTTCCATTGCATAACCCAGCTGAAACATCAATATTTCTCATTAACATAATGGGCGTTCCAATTTTCAAACACAACCTATGATCAGGAAGTCCAGATCCCTTATTGCCGTTCAAAAACTCAATGGTTATCCAATTTGCATCAATGGCTACATCTTCATCAACTTTGACTACACTGTCTGAACTTAAATACACTTTTTCTTTGCCAGGTACTATTGAAAGCACAAACTGGTTCACACTATCAACAATATCCAAAGTGGGAGCAAGAATAGCTATATCAATAAAATATTCCTCATCAAAAAATTTCCTTTGAATATCAGGGTAGGTGGAATAAACTATACTTGACACAGCATCATCTTTAAAGGGAACCATCAAGTCATGTGGAATATCTAAATCACATTCACCATCATTGTAATCACCCAAATTACCATCACCAATATCAAGTATCCACTTGCTAAATTCAACCAATTTTTCACGATCATGTAAAGAATCATTCCCATGCAAACGCATATTCTCAGTAAGTTTTAAGACTTTGCAAAATTTCCATAGTCTTGATGAGTTAATAGTAGCCATTACAATTTCTTCCCTACTTGCTTTCGGGATAATAGGAAGAGTTTGTCTAAAATCTCCCCCTAAAACCACAACTTTTCCACCAAAGGGCTTTCCCCCACCATAAACATCCCCAACTTCCATTATATCACGCAAGGTTCTATCAACAGCCTCAAATGCCCACCTATTAACCATAGGTGCCTCATCCCATATAATTAAACTTGTATGTTTAAGCAACTCTGCCTTGTTACTACCCAGCCTAATATTACAACATGAATCCTCATTTAACACAAGTGGGATACTAAATAACGAATGTGCAGTCCTCCCACCAGGTAACAAAAGAGATGCTATACCACTGGATGCAACATTCAACACAATCTTCCGCTCAGATCTTAATCTATAACTTAGAGTTTTCCAAAGAAAAGTTTTTCCTGTACCACCTGAACCATAGACAAAATAAAATCCTCCATCTGATTTATTAACTGCATCAATAACCTCATCATACACTTTCCTTTGACCATTATTCAACTTCATCAAATGGTCATTATGTTTAACTGACATATCATCAATGTCAAATCTTAACTCGTTAAACAACATGACATTCTCAAACTGAGGGACTTCATCTGAAATAAGATACGGAATGCCAGGAAAATCCTTTAGTGTTTTCCCATTATTAACAAACATTTTTTCAAGCTCAACCAAACAAAGCGTCTTCAAAGTCTGATCATCCAAACGCAAAGCTAGATAAAATAAAACAATTTATATAAAGTCAAAATAACAATTACTTTAACAACCACAAAGAAATGACATGTACAAAACATAAATATATACATGTATATAAACAAATACATAAATAAATAAAAAATACATGGATTGCAAAGTAATTTCCTTCGCTTATAAAGAATTCCATCGGCTAACAACCTCCAAGTTTCCTCAAAAACTTTTCCTGGTGTGACAATTGAATTAGATAATAGCAACACCATAAACAACTTTCTAACAGACATACCACCTGACAATTCAGCACAATCAATTAATCCATCAATAAATTCTTTATCATCCTCTAATAATCCCAAGGCAGAACATGCTTCCTGAAAGCTCACTCGAACAACACCATCAACAGTTCTCAAATCGGCATAACTTGTGCATCCACATTGTAGATTTAACAATAAACGCAAATAATATACCTCCCCACACCCCAAAGGTATAAAATTCATTCTTCCAATGGAAAACCCTCTTTTGCGTGGTCGCCACTCTTTATCTTTAGGATGCCAAACAAATAACTGCGGATACTCAGCATATGTCAAATGCCTACCATGTTCATATATCATATTAGCAACCATCCACCCAGTAAACATTGTTTCAGACATCTGACCTCTTTGAACGACCCTATCAATTGGTTCTTCATTACCATATAATACAACTTGTTTGTTGGGCATATGAAAAGGTAATCGCTGAACGGGAGGCCAATGATCATGAATACGAAATGAAAATGATCTCCAAGCAGCTTCACAAGCAGACAAATAACGACAATCATAATATTGTTGGATCTCATCAACCTCCGGCACATTTTGTCCTTCATTACATTCATTTTTCATTGAAACTGTAACCCGATCAACTCCTTTGTTGATATACTTAAATAAGTATTTGATGCAATTCGATTTGTTACAATATTCAATGTTAATGTGGGCTTGGTACTTCATCAACAATTTTGCATTATAAGGAACAACATACCCATTATCTAATTGAACATCACGTCTTTCAACAAAAACACCAGTGTTCCTCCTTCGATATGTCGGATAACCATCAATGTCAAATGAGGTCTTATCCACATATTTCTTAGGAAAAAATTTGGAACACCGACCATTTACCATGCACGGAGAATTTTTTCTACTACTTCCACATGGACCATGGACCATGAACATAGAAACAACTTCAAATAGTTTCGGGCTAGCAACTGGATCAGGTAACTCTGCACATATAACTGAATCAATTTTCTCTGGTGTTGTTAGCTTTGAACCAGGCGCTAACCAAATAAGTATATGGGCATGTGGAAGTCCCCTCTTTTGAAACTCAATGGTATACATTCCTATAAATAAATTAATCACCCATATAATATTTTTCAATATCTACATATATATATATATATATATATTATATTCAATTGAAATATTACTAACCAGCTGAGACTTTCCCAAAATATTGACCTTTCCTCAAATCACGCATTAACTGCTTCACTTTAATATGAAAATCCGACACGAGATATCAGGGCGATCATAGGCATTCAAGCCTTTTTCAGAAACACACCTTTGAATTTCAAGCCACTTTGGGTTGCAAGTAACAGTTATAAAAAGATCTGGATATCCAACATGTTTGCAGATTGCCATTGCATCTTGACAATTGTTAAACATATATCTTCTTCCACCAGTAAATGATGAAGGTAGAACTATCCTTATTCCAACTGATGCTGAATCGACATCACCTTTCTCCATAGCCTCCTCCAATCCAGATAAGAAGTCCCGACGTATTGTCTTTTGATTACCCTTGATATATGACAATCTTTGAGCCTCAATCATCGAATAACAATCCACAAGAAATTGTTGGAATAATCTTCTACTACGCAATATAACTGAATCCTCTCTCATTCTTTCATGAATTCTAAAAGAAATAAATTCTCTCAAAGATACTCGTACTCTCTTTTTAAAAACACGACCATCTCCATCTTGGCGAAACAAAATATCTTCTTTATATCCATCTTCTCCATTAGGAAAAAGCAAAGGATATTGCAACGGTAAAAATGAAGTGTGTGTCTCATGAATTCTTCTAAGAGTACCATCCATTGAACTAACAACTATGTCTCGACCACAATCAGTAGAATCAAAAATCACCAACAATTAAACCAGCTACCTCATCCACAGAAGGTAAATTGTACACTCTTGGGTCTTTGGGTCTAGCCCTAAACAATCTTAGAGAAATCCTTAACAATGGGTTGATAGAAATGAAATCACGTACCTTTCGAAATGATTTCACCAAGACATTACACTCATCAACCATTGCCAAAAGATCTTCAATTAAGGATTTGTTTAGCTTACAACTTCCATCCGAATTCCTAAACAATAAAACAAAAATATTAATAACATTAAAACATAATATACAACATTCATAAGAAAAAATAGCATTTACGTACCTAAAGTGTGAACTTCGATTTTGGATCTCATTCTGAGTATCATAAACATAAAGTTGGGCAAATTTAGGAGTCTCTCCCACATTTGGAAGCAAGCTACCAATACGATGATAATTTTGGCCACTAATAACAAATTGTGGTGGACCGCCTCCGTCATTTAGACCACTTTCAATTTTTCCACCAAATGAAGTAAAAGCAAAAGCACTATTATAACTTCTTATATTTGCCAAGAATTCCCGACTACGAACATCATTTCCCATTATCAAATCCCATAATAAAGTCGGTGGCTTCCTGAAGAAAGGAACTAACACTTTTCCGTTTAGACAACACAGAGAAAAAATTGTGGGAATATTATTCTTTTTCTTTCTAACTCCTTCAGCATACCAATGCAAAGCCCCACAATACTGACACTCATACTTCATGTCTCCAATATCAGAATATTCTGCATTTAAATTCAATAACACTTACATGGAAAATTTTTCACAATCAACCTTTAATTACAAATTTATATCATAAAACAATAATTTACCCTCAAACTCATCTAAATTTTTTACTGCAAGGCATATCATCTCGTTCACCATCTTCACTATCTTCACTTTCATCACTTGATGAACAACCACTAAATGTTTGAACTTCATCTACAAATAGTTGCAATTATTATTATTTCATAAATACAAAGAGTAGAACAAAAAATATAATAAACATTATTCAAAACCTCCATTAAAAAAAAAGCAATTCTACTCTATTGATCAAAAAGTTAAGCGATATGCATAAAAATATTTACTTAAAAAAATAATTGATTTTATTTTAAGTGAATTTTTGAATAAAATAATTTTTTATTTAAGTTTGTCAATAAGTTTTTTTTACAAAAGATGCAATTTAAAACCATTTGGAGATAAATATTTCAAATATAAATTAGGAGCAATATGGACCATTTAAATTTTTAAGAGTGTGTTTCATTATGTTCCACCATTTTCTAAAGAACAAAAATGTGATATTCCAAGAGCATTTAATTTTCTTCTCTTCTGCTCCATCATAAAAAAATAACAATCACAGAACTGAACTCAAATGTGACATTCCATTCACAAATGTCTACCAAACAATACTTTAAATTATAAATCAAAATCATGGTTGGAAAATGGAAATGAACTGTCCTAGACACCAAAAATTGGCCATAAAATTATTTAAATTATATACCCTGGCAGCTTATCATCTCTACTAATCCAATTATCCACACCAACATCAAACGCGCCATCTTCTTGTACTGGACTTAAAAAAGTATACCTTATATTAATTTCTTCAACTTCAGATTCATATCATATCATATGACACCTAAATAACCTCCATTGTAATATTTTATAATCCACAAAATCATCCCCTTGGATTTAAACTACTAACTCAAAAACAATTATCTTTATAATCCCACTTTTGATAATTCGTTCATTTGACAGTTAATATTACTTATCTTAAAAATTTCTAAAATCAAGTTATATATTTTTCACTCACTCAAAATTTCACATTATAAACCATTAGAAAAAAATACCAGTATTAGTCGACACCGATGACGAGGAAATATCCATAGCATCATAAAGAGTGTCATTAGCCAAACTTGAGGTAACCCTTGAGCACACTACCAAAAGATAAAAACTAATGTAAAAAAAAAACCTTCACAACAAAATAATCACTACTAATTAACATGCTAAGTTAATTAACTCAACTGAATTTCTCTTGGCGCATATATCTTTGGCCTCTCGGGAAAACATTTCTTTTTGTTACCCCTTGTTCTTTCTTCAGATAATGAGGGCACCGATCCCTGGTCCAATACCTTACCAAAAAAAAACACAAAGGATTAATAAGCTCAGCTCTTCTCATATATTCATATCAAACACTTTAATCATAATTCTTTCACACAATTGATATAGAAGGAACACATATTTACCTGTTGATTTGCTACTGGACGACATTACTCTTTTATATTTTCTAGGAACACCAGCCATGACAAAGCACCACAAATCTGCCCACACTAATTACCTAAAAAATTTAACAAACATGATACTAATTAAATGAATATGCCAGAAAAAAAACCAATTGTTCCTCACTGGTTATACTTCAAGTCTTACCTATTCTCTTGGACAACAAATCTAAGGTAAGAGCTTAGAAAATAAGGGCAATAAAACAAACACAATGATCACCTAGCTTACATGCTCTTCACAAATGAAATTTTACAACCTACTTGTACTATATTTATACTGAAAATGTGTTTTTTTTTGCCTCCGCGGGTGTTAAAGGTATTACCTCTATAGCAAACTAAATCCAATATACTTAGAGTCACTTTTTCATGAAAATGATTCTTCCCAAAAAAAGTAACCAATTCATTACAAAAGTCAATACTTCTCTAGTACACAAATTTTTAAAAATTTTAATGCGTTACACTTTTTACATGATAAAACAACTCTTCATCCTTATATTTTGTCATCGTACCAATATAGCTTCTAGAACAAACATAAGCTAAAAAAAAACTTTTCCACGAATGACAAAAATTTACTAATAAATGTTAACTTTTTACAATGCTATGTGAACTTCTCTTAGTCAAGTACCCTATGTTATGTACTGAATACATATAACCTCTATCATAAATAGCGTACTACCAAATTCAAATAACAAAATTATACATACTTCATAAATCAGGTATTTACATATACTATACTATTAAAGTAAGAACAAAATAATTTTCCCACTAATACTTTATGGTAACCCAAATTTGATTAAAATACATTGCGTTACATCATACATTTTATTTTTCCTAAAGTCTAGAATGGAGGATCCTTCCTCATTCTTCTGCACTCTTGACGCTGCTCTGACCTCTCCCTCTCCAGACGATCCAGTGAATACTGGATGTTGTTGAGACTGACGTTCAGATCTTCCCTCTCCAGAACCTCTTCTGTTGTCTTGAGCTTCTCCTCTATGGTCTTCCTTTTTTTAGCCAGCTCAAGCTGGCTGAGTTCTTGAACTTCCTCCACGAAGGCAAGAAAATCCTTCAAGTCGTTCTTCAGCTCTGGACGAAGGTCCTCCTCAAGCAGTGTCCTCGTTAGCTCTGATATGGTCGTTGTACCCTCTGGATGCCTTATGTTCAAAGAACAAGTCCTCCTCACAGGCCTTCCTTCTGAGCTCCAAGTCTTCCATGTATGATGCCATTTTTTTAATTGTTCCAGTCCAGTTGTGAAGCTTACCCTCTCTCCATCGCTTTATATAGGCTTTGATGACCCTAGTTTAGTAGTATTTTTAGGGTCATTTCTTAGTTT